>NC_092700.1:9591632-9891632 GCF_964275005.1 Diadema setosum
TTATTTAGATGAAAATGTGATGTTAATGTATGTTAAATATGTTGGGAATAATATGTAAGTAATGTGAGTTTGTGTACAGGAATTTCGTTGGAGTTTGAAGTCCCCATTCTCCCTGTAATTATCAGATTGAAGGGGAAAGAAAGATCGCCTCCCGATAATAGAGAGATCCGGGTTAAGAGAGGCCGGATAGGAGAGGTAGGACTGCACTTAGGCTAAAAGTGTTGCTCTTTATCGCGATGATAAAACATAGTTGTCCTGGCGTTGACGGGTATACTGTTCATTATTGCCGTGATGCGCTTTTCACTTTCAGCCAGAGTTAAAGTCGGTAAAGTTTCATCATCGCCCTACAGCTCTGCCATTGGGGTTAACACGAAATAATTATCAATAGGCAGGGTTTGGTCTCACAAGCAGCAACCTCTCTCCCCCTAATATTTTCTTTTCAAAGCTATTACTAAAGCTTAAGTGGTAGAATATTTGTAAGATATTTAATTTGTCAAAAGCAAGTTAGTGGAGATATACGAGCAGATCGATGGGAGAATTGCGAGGTGATTACACCATCATCACCCCACCCCAATGCTGCAAGTAGTTCTTCCCAAGTTCCGTGAAAATAAGTCAAAATTTACGGTTTTCTGTAAAGATTGAAACATCTAATGGCCGATATTTATCAACCCATCTGCATGCTTGGTATTTGCACTTGTACACGGACCTGGTTTATGGTATTTTTCAATAAATTATGTGTGTGTGTTTTTCTTTTTACTCATATTATGGTAGATATGACTTACAAGAGTTTTACATATAATTGAAAGCTTCCAAGAATGATTATTATGATTTTTTTTTTTCTGCTACAACACCATAACCATGCTGATCTTTTCACTTTTCCTATACTCCATTTCGTAGCCAGTCACTTAACTTCCTTCGATTCTCTTCCGTCCCAGAACCTTGACCCTCCTTTATGCTTTTGAATTCTGCTTTTGTGAACCAAAAGTAGAATAAAAAATAAAGTGTACCATGCATATGCTTCACAGTGAAAATTCTGAAAACCACCTAATTAAGTAAACGTCTGTCACACAACAATCGAAGAATGAACAATCATACATTAGCGCTTGAGCACGATTAACACATTGGCTTTGAATTCATCCCCTGATATTTTTCTTTAACGTTTCTATTGTGTGCTTACAGTACCAATTTGCACCGCAAACCCCATAGAAATGTTCACACTGTCCAAAGTCTCTGCCACAAAAGAAAGATGGCAGATTACACAGGTGTTCTTGTCGTTTGTTATCTTCTTCACCTTCCCTTTGTCATCTCACAGATTCTGCAACAAATACTGTCGGTTCTTCCCCAAGGCAACGACACGGATTTCTTTCCCGGATTCGGCAACAACTCGGCTGCAGGCTTTATACCGGACGACTTTGATTTCGATCAGGTCTTGTACTCGCTGTTTGCTGATGTTGCCGTGAGCGAAGGCTGTCTGCGGGATTTTTTTCACCTACATGAACGACATGAGCGAAGGCATTCCGCTGCTTCATTGAAGGGAGGCTAACCACGTAGAGGAGAGCAAGGTAGTGAGAGAGGAAGGGAGAATGAGGGGGGGGGGGGGGGGAGGGGAGAGAAACCAATATAGGGTGGTACATAAACTCCGTTATCATTACCGCCAACTTCAAAATAGCTTACATCAGTTTACGTGTTATAGCGGTAAGTTGGTATTGGGAGCATTTACTCCGCAAAAAAAAAAAAAAAAAAAAAAAAAGGTTTTTTGGACATTCTAGTTTTGTTGTTGTTGTGGGTTTGTTTTCGATGGAAGTTGCTGTAAGCAACCACCGTACAGTGGGCCAGGGAGATACTAAACTGCCAAAAGTCGGTTTGAACGATATGATTTTTTGTCTTTCTATTTTAGACTTACCTTGTTGAAAAACAATACCTTTGAAGATTTTCTCTGTAACTTTTAAAGGGATGGTATTTTATTGGTTGAAGTGAGGATTCAGCTTTAAACTTTATTAAATGTTTAAGAGCATGCAATTTGAAGAGGAATTCAAAGTTTATTTGATGATTTTTTTTTTTTTTGAAATGGCTGATATATCCAAAAACCAAGCAAAATAAAGTAATCCTGATAAAAGATGGGTCACACCTTTACATCGTAGGCCTATTAGGATTGCTTTGTCGTGGATATCTCGGCCATTTCAAAACCAATTTTCATCAGATAGAATGTAAATTCCTCTTAGAATTACATGCTCTTTCATATTAAAAAGATGTTTCTCAATATCTAAAAAAATCATTAAAATATTGGAAACTTACAGCCCCATCTCAACCAAAACTGTATCATCCCTATAAACTTATAGGTACATGTATCTACATTAATTGGGTATACTTCTATACTTCTTTAATGCCTCAAACGCATTTGTGACCGTGACTATGCCTCCGATTTTTTATATACATTATATTATATACGATATACATATACGTACATACATACATACATGCATACATGCATACATACATACATACATACATACATACATACATACATACATACATACATACTGTAATAAGCATACCCAAAGTGTGTTCAAGCAAGTCGCAGTAGGAACCAAAACGA
Organism: Diadema setosum; assembly: GCF_964275005.1. Lineage (NCBI taxonomy): Eukaryota > Metazoa > Echinodermata > Echinoidea > Diadematoida > Diadematidae > Diadema > Diadema setosum. The sequence continues at coordinate 9,594,229 of NC_092700.1, forward strand.
AGAATTAAATTCAAGGTGATGGATGGGGGGGGGGGGGAGGGGGGGGGGGGAGGGGGGGGGAGGGGGGGGAGAGACGGCGAGCTGAACAGTTCTTATCACTGGTAATTGGTCCTACAGGACTTCACATTCAAACAAAGTTTGATCAGCAATAGTTACTGCTCATACTTTCTCACACTAGCTAGGTTAGAGACTGCGTTCACAGAGCGTGTCTATAGTTATAGTATAGTGCCGTCTTTTCATCCTATTGTATCGTATTGTATCCTTTATCGTATTATAATTATAACACCTGAATAGATCCTTGTAATATGATTGCTTGCTTGATATCGTTGTCCCATTTTGCTATTACGTCATCATTCAGGCAGTTGCGGTTCCTTTTACCGTGCAATCTTGGATCCATGACATTTTGCTCCATTTGCACTCACACCAAGAGTGTGCTAAAATAGGCGCTCTTCCCTAGTGGCCACATAATTAGTTCAAAGACAAATTCCAAACAAAGGTACCTTCACTATCATTTTATTCGACCCTCTTTTCCCACGCAGTGATGGGATCCTTCGGAGGTCTTCCTTCCTCTAATGCAATATACACCGGCCTGAACAAAGACTTTGGCAACGTGTGGCAGTGCCAGAGCTTGAGCAAAACAAATGGGACGCCCTCTTTCGACAGTCAGTACTGCCTGTTGAGGGCACATTTCTCCGAGGAGGTAATAATAATAATATTAAGCCTAGTGATTATAATAATGATTGTGATAATGGCAATAATAATATTGATAACGATAATAATAATGCACAGACAGCGTTCACTCTTCAAAAAATTATTTTTATTTTATAAGCATGAAATTTCAATAGCATTTGCTTCTGTTTCTGCCCTGACATAACATTGTAATTCAGTGTTCTTTGCAGATGAACATAATATGGCAAAATTAAAGACAAAAGTCCACGAGAGAGAATTTCAAGAATGAAAAAAAAATAACGTTCATATAGGAGAATTTGCAAATCAGCTGCGTAAAACAACTCCAGGCAAGATATCCATCGATTTGAATAATTAGGCAGTACTCACTGCATGCTGTCAGGATTTGAACAGCACTGACTGTCGGGTAGAATCCCGATAGTGGGTGAGACGATTGTGCGGTGATCAGGAGGTTGTAGGTTCGAATCCTGCACTTGAGTATGCATGTCCATAATTTCTCTTGTCATGGCTACTACTGGAGCTCTGACCAAGTCAGTGCTTATTTGCGTATATATATGGCAGTTTGTTAATCAGTTGCAATTATTTTGTTGCTGTTGTTGTTGTTGCTGCTGCTATTGTTATAATGTTATGATTATCATTGCTGCTTTATTTTTTCTACTCTCAGATCAATTTTGAGATGGGTACATGCTTCCCAAATACGTGTAGTCAAGAAGAACTCACGACGATGGCAAACCAAGGTATCTGACCTCGCTTTTAATTCTTCCGTCATTTCATCTAATTTCATTTATTTGTTTCCATATGCAAAAAAGAAAAAAAAAATGCAAAGAGGCATGAACGATTTGAACAATAAGATGAAATACCACGAAGCAAATATAAAAAATACAAAACAATAGTATAACAAAAGTGCATTGGATATTATGAAGAGTTGCACCTACAAGCACGTATTATGTATACACGGAATATGCATGATTTAAACTTCGTGAAGTCAGTTGAGTTGAAATAGCTCTTGCTGGTAAAGAATATGGAGCTAGTTCCATTGATCTCTTTTAGTTAGCATATAGTGCATAGAATTGCTAACACCACTTGAAGTGATGATATAATGAAGACCTGAATATAAGAACGACCCAAGTCCAATTTTTGGTCAAATTCAGTTTGACATGAGAAATTGTAGCTTATGCATGGACTCATCTTGTGTATAAATGATAAATCCTAATTACCCCCGGAAGTGCCTGAAATGAATGAGTTAAATCTTATATTAATGTAAGAATGAAGGACTTGGGTCATTCTTACATACATATATCGCCCTCTTTCATCCTTCTCTCATCTCTATAGCAGAATATCATGTATATGAATCAAAGAACGACCCAAGTCCATATGAATCAAAGAACGACCCAAGTCCACCACACAAAATGGCCTCTCCACAATTAATGTTAATGTTAATTGTCATAATAATATATGTTCTAATTCGTATATACAATGTTGCCTTCCCATCACAGCTAAATAGAATATTATTGGACAAATACAAAAGATATGAAGTTTTTTTTTTTTTTTTTTTTTAGTTTACTCGAAATGGTCTTCCATGGACTTGGGTCGTTCTTATATTCATATACTCTATTATTCTAGACATGAAAATGACAATGATATGACATTTGTAGAGGAATAAAACGAAAGGAGAGGATGAAGAAAAAGAACGAAACTAAAGGAGAAAAGTGAAACAGAGGAAGAATACAAGGAAAGAAGTAGATGTGGAGGATGAGAAGAAGGAGAATAAAAAAAAAAAGAATAGAAAACAGACAAATGTAAAGAATGTATAGGAGGATGACTGAAGAAGGACATATTGAAACTGTTCCATACTGAATTCTGAAATCCCAGAGACTCCAACTCACCCGTTTTCGACGGGAGATCTCCCGCCGAAAACCCATTTCTGCAAAATCTCCCGTTCTCCCGTTTGAGATTAAATTTCTCCCGCCCTGGCTCAATGTCTCCCGTTGGTAAGGATTTCTTACTTATTGCTATCGTATGTTGCAAAAATAAGCCTTAGATAGCACCAAAGAGCATCTACAACCCTAGGAACTTCGCGCTTCGCACACATAAACTTGGGTCTCCCGTTTGCTAGGAGTTTCAGGCGGGAGAATCTCCAGATCAGAAAGTTCTTGGGGTTGGAGTCTCTGATTAATCCCCATAAACTTAATACAATAGCCACCAGGTTCTTGTAGGGAATGGGTTAACCTCCAGGATGGTATGTACGATTTTAAAGAGTAGCACATTAGAGAGGTCAATGTGTGATGTGTTCCTTCGTTTATAAATTTATTAACTTGTGTATTTATTTTCTATTTGTTCGTCTAGTATTGACGGTCATGGGAATACCCCTCGAATATCCTCCCCTCAGCTTCGAATGCCTGCACCCGGCGCCATGGAGAACTCCCGATATTTTCATGGTGTAAGTAAGGATGTCTTCAACATTCTCAAACTGCATCGTCCTGTATAAGTTTCTGCTTTGATAAACATTGAGCCAGAATATTTCTTTTCTTTTCAATCTATGTCTCTTTCCCATATTTATTCCCCCCCCCCCATTCATCTATCTATTCATCTGCGTATATCTGTATCCCTCTTTTTTTTTCTCTCTCTCTCTCTCTCTCTCTCTCTCTCTCTGCTCTCTCTCTCTCTCTCTCTCTCTGGCAATCTATCTATATCTATTGCATATTATTATCTACCAATTTATGCTTTTCATTATATGCTATTATGACGAGATGCGCGTAAAGAATGTCATTGAAATGGACGCCATTTTTGTTTTATTCTTTTCTTCGCTTCTCTGTACTTTTTGCATTTTAACCCTAACTAGGCCGGGCTATTTAGGTACATATTGTAGTTGATAGAGCCGGGGGGGGGGGGCTACCAGGCCCCCCTCCAGATCTCGGCCGTCGACTGCGCGATCGCGACAAAAAATGGCACACACATTGCCTATGATGTAATCTAAAATACCATGAAGTTATTTAAAAAAAAAAAATCATCATTTATGCTAAATTATGCTAATTTATGCATGATGATGCATAAAATCAGACTATTTGGTATAAATCACAAAATAAAGCTCAAAACAGGCACATTTTTGTGTAAATATTCTTTTTAGTGTCCTTAGCAAATATAATTAAAAAAATTGTGATATCAGAAAAAATTCTTAACTATTTTATTGGTTTTTTTTCTTATGTATTTCTTTGTTTTTTCGACTTTATGTTTTTCATTGTTTTTTCGATGAAATTTGTTCGCGACATCGCTCCGAACAAGAAAATATGTTATTCATTGATTTTAAGCAATAAAACACCAAAATAATCATGCTTTTATGAAATTTGCCTGTAAGCACAGTTTGCAGTTTTGCCTTAGAGCTCCCCCCCCCCCCCCCCCCCGGCCTAGTTAGGGTTAATTCCTTTAGCGATTATTTTTGCTGTTATGAATTAAAAGGGGCTGAATAAGAGAGGATAGGAGAGACAGACAAAAAGACAAGACAGACACTTATTAACAGGACGTGACTAGACCTCCACTAGACAGACGAACAGGCAAACGGACAGATTCTACCGCGATGAGTCAGTACAGTGTATCTAAAAGATAGTTTCTCGTCCTTACGGTCTCGCATCGGCAAAGTTCTTGCTTCTTCCAAACTCTTGTAGTTTCTTGCTCTGCATCTTTGGGGTCTTGGTCGTCGTGGGAAGCGTCTACGATGTCCTCTACCACCAACGCATCACTGACGTTCTCACTGTGCACTCGACAATGGCTGCAGACAAGACTAGTGCGAAGGAGGGTGACCCGGACGTTGATGGCACCAAGACGAAAGCTGCCGAGGCCGCCGACGAAAACGTAAAGAACGGCGAAATGGATGGTCAGGAATTGGAAATAGCTGATCCCCAGAAGGAGTCTCAGAGCTCCACCACCTTAGGTGAGGTCTACGGAGTGACGTACACATTCAAATTCTCTTTGGTTATAAGTTTCTCAACGCATTGTGATAATCAGCAACACTGTTTTATTATGCTAGGCAGAAAAAGTTGGGCTTATATTTGTCAGTGTGTAAGTGTAATATATCAAAATATGTTTCAAAATTCTCATAGATTCGAAAAATGGGTTAATTCAAACACAACAACTATTATTTTACAGTTGAACCTTAGTCCATGCACTATGAATCAGAATCGGCTTGAAAAACCCTTAAAATAATTCATGTGTGATGGACCAAATACAAACACACACACAGTGTATTAATATCTAAGTTTAGAACTTTTCAATACTCAACACCAATGTCATACCAAGCGAAACTTTCTGGATAATAACCATGACCTTTTCTTCATTTATTTATCCATTTTCATGTATACTTTTATTAACTTATTATGTTCATTTTATTATTATTATTATTATTATTATTATTATTATTATTATTATTATTATTATTATTATTATTATCATTATTGTTATTATTATTATTATTATTATTATTATTATTATTATTATTATTATTATTATTATTATTATTATTATTATTATTGTTATTATTATTATGTAGTGTAGCCGGGGAGCGGTCCAAGAGCCTTAATTATTGTGTCTACATGTATAATGTGTACTATGTGTAGCAGCACATCATTTGACCAGCACCTTATTCAGATAGCTCGCACACAGTCATACTCCATGTCTATATACGGGCATTAGGACTCACTAGGCGCATTAGAAACCAGGCATTCTCCCAATCAACCATACAGCGACCCATTCACATGGTCTAGTACCAAAGACTACCAGTTGCAGGAAGGAGGCTGGTTTGGAAACGACAGTCCGAAATACGGTTCAGTGCAGCAATGCTATATTGTGTTTCCTGCTGTTACAACCGATGGTTTTCTCTGCCAAGCTCTGTGTGGTTCCCCATTGATTCTATAGTTTATTACCATAAAGGAGAGAGTGCTGTGGACCCGCACTTACCCCCCAACCCAACTGAAAACTTGTGCAGTGAGCTCGCGGTATTTATACCCTCTCGAGCCAGGGTCACGTGACTTATCCTTTCTTGTTAACCCATCATGTATCAACATGAATTGGAGTACTATACTACCCTACTTCTATGACTTAATATTTTCTGAGCCCCTTTCCCTAGGGCTTCTGGCCTTTTTCCCTACTTTGGACATCATTAACCTTGGTTTCTATACAGGGTGTATCACAAAACTATAGGGTGTTCCAAAACCTTCTATACAATTTCTCCATTGGAAATGCACGGGGGCAAACTCTATGGGATTTTTACACATGTTCAGAAATTAAGGGCATGAGCCGCATATTTTAAAGGTGCCCTATCGCATTTTCGCCACAATTATCATTATTATTATTATTATAATTATTACTATTATTATCATTATTATTATTATTATTATTATTATTATTATTATTATTATTATTATCAATATTATTACTATTATTACTACTATTACCATCATTATTATTGTCATTATTACTGGTATTTCATGAATTATTCTTGTCGGATTCATTTTCCTACAGAGAAATTAGATGCCGTGTTGATGGCATTCTCCGCTGTCAACAACTGCAAAAAGATTCTCAGTGCAAAGAAAACGCCCTCTACGATGGATGTGTTGAACGGACTTCGCGTGATTAGTATGTTTTGGATCATTCTTGGTCATTCCATCCAGTTTATGCTCGGCAACATCGGTAAGTTGTTCTATAACGCGCTTACTGATACGTGTGACTTCAGTCTTCATGACTTTGTCTTTCTTTCCACAATTGCCTTTTTGCTCTGGACTTGATGTGACGCAAACTGTTCGTTAAAGATGTTTCGTTTGGTTTGAGCCACTATGAATGCACTGTCTACAGACTGTCTAGCTGCTATATCAAATAATGCAGTCTGTGAATGGCAATGATAACTAATACGATGATATGTCATATCCAATGCACGACTGTAGACATCAACTTACTTGGCAAGTAAGAACAAAGAAACTTCACCAATTTATAGAAAATAAAATGAATTATGTTGTCACCAATAAGACATTATTATAAAGCTGCGATGACATTTAGTTCAAATCGCTCAGCTCATCTCTCGAAAGATTCCATGTGTACATGGATACCTCGAATCTTATGACATCATCTCAGTTTGCATTATGGATCTTACCTTGCGGGTTACATTTAAAAAATTGCGACGCACTCTAAACACTTTCTGTGTCCAGACTTTGGAGAGTGTGTGCAGTGCTTTCGGGTTTTTGATTATTATATCAAACAGCACTGACAGGGCACGAAGAGTTAACGATCCTTGCTAACATTATTTTGTGGACGAAAAAATAAAACGGCTTTACTGCTTTAAATGTAGTCATAAATCGTAAGTAAGGGATAAAATGATCAACATAAAAGTATTAATCAGTATAATCAGTGAAAAGTACTGTTGAATATTAATACAAAAGTGTGAACAAGAATTTTATCAAAAACCATTTCTAGAAATGTCCTATCACATTTGCTGCATATATTTGTAGGTCTGTTGTATCACAAAGCATGCTACCACAGGAAAAAAAAAAATAGAGAGTGACGCCTAAAATATAAGGATATATCAAATTTTTTCTCAATAAGTCATAACTGTAGGCAGTTTAGCCCAGAAAGACTTTTATTATAACTATTTTTCACATTTTGCATTTTTGACGACACTTAACATTGATTAGACGGATTAACAATTGTACATTTGGTTTGGGTTTTTTGTGTCCCTAACTACTCACATTTTGAAGCACTAAAGCTGGGTTTTGTTTCATCTGCAAATGGTAAATGGTATGCCTTTTGAGGTATCCTCCTCTTCCTCGTATTGAAACAGCCAACCCGTTAGAATCTCTGGAGAAGGCAGGCGCGTTCTCGGCTCTTGCCATTATCAACGCAACGGTCTCGGTCGACACGTTCTTTGTAATGAGGTAAAGAGTTTTCCTTCCCCGCATAAGATTATAGAGTTTGTTGTTGTGTTGTTTGTCTGTTTGTTTGTTTGTTTTTACCTCCTCCAGTCAAATGCAGCTTAGCTCAGACCGTGTTTGCTTATCAAAATGAAATAATTTGTACATTTTTTTCATGTTTTCGGAAAGTGAATTTCAGTGTGGAAAAATGGATTTGTTTATTTATTTGTTGTTGTTGTTGTTGTTGTTTTTATCTACATTAGATGGCTTTGCCCTTACATGAACGTTCGAAATCGTAAATCTATATACTTTGCACCGTTACGACAGCTTCTTTTCTTTTCTTTTCTTTTTTCTCATGTAGTATACGTATAATACATAGATTATAGAGGCTCGACACAGATACATTGTAGCTGGATTGAATAGCTAGATAGATAGATAGATAGATAGATAGATAGATAGATTGATAGAGATAGATAGAGGTTATAGGTAGATAGAAGATAGATAGATAGATAGTAGATAGATAATAGATAGATAGATTGATAGAGATAGATAGATAGATATATAGATAGATAAACAGAAAGATTGATAAATAATAGAGAAATAGAGATAGATAGATAAATAAATGAATAAATAAATAAATAAATAAATAAATAGAAACACAGATAGATCGATAAATGGTAGACATTACATGCATGCATACATACATACGCACTTACACATACACACACATACACACACACATACGCACACACACACGTGCATTGACTTACATGCATACAGAGACAGATAGATTGGGAGGTATTAGATCTTTAACAGTGTTCTATGACTTTTTACAATAGCTATCCTTTGTGGTATTCGTCTTTTCTTGCAGTGGATTCCTGGTTACATTTCTGACGCTGAAGGCATTGGCCAAAAGCAACGGAAAACTGAGCTGGGGAATGTTCTACCTCCACCGCTACTTGCGTCTCACCCCCGTCTACATGGTTGCCATGGGGATATGGGCTGCCCTCGCCGTTCACTTTGGAACAGGGACGGCAAGACGGGGGTTTTCACGGAGTCAGAGACACGTGCAATTCATTGTGGTGGACGCATCTCTTCTACGTCAACAACGTGCACCCATTCAAGCACACTTTGACTACCACTGTGAGCACATGTATTTTATTTTACCCTCTCACCCTGTACGAATTTTAGCCTTACCTATAGTTATATCTCTCCTATCTATTCACTCCCAATCTACTGCGTTGGTTTGTACTTGTTTATAAATTCAGATGATATCTATCTCAACCTATAAAAAGGGTGTATGGATTTTTCCGTCTATCAATGCTATATTCTAAGTGTAGCAATAGTCCGGCAGCCAAACCCTGATTTTGGGCTAAGGTTGCATTGGAATGTTATAGTTTTTTTTTTTTTGTTTGTTTTTTTAAGTGATATTGAATGTTTAGACCTTCTATTTTATCAATCTACTGCTGGAGCTCTGTCAGCATTGAGCAATTTGAGATATACGCGGAAATCCAAGATGGCCGCCGGCGGCCATCTTGAAAATGCCATTTACTTACTTTTAACCCCCTAGCACATCAAAAATGGGCATTAAATGTTTTTAAGGATGGAGAATTCAAATCTGAGGTTAGTTTCAGGATATTACTTTGTTTTGATGTCTTAAATAAAATGGCGGCCATTTTTCAAGATGGCCGCCGTATAAACATGTTGTAGTGTGGATTATGTAGAATCGCGCAAAGACCTGACTTATCATTTCAATTCTCCTTTTTTTTTGGGGGGGGGGGGGCAAGGGAGGTGCATAATGTAACAAAATTTATGAAGATTAAGGCCTAAAGCTTAGATTCAGTGATAAAAATAATACAGGTTAATCCTGTTATAACAAAGTCGTTTATAACAGGGAGGTGGGAAGAGACTCTCTTCCCACCTCCCTGCTTATAACGAATGACCGCTTACAACGAAGCAATGATAGCTGAAGTTCTGATTCTCTGTAAATACAAACCTACAGCACAGTGATTCGCATACAACGAAATTTCTAAAGAAGTATTTTATGTGATCCCAAGCATTTCATTATAACAGGATTCGACTGTAGTATTATCAAAAATAGTCATGTTTCTTTTCTGTATTACTATACATTATTGGTATACACATAATTTCAAGGTATCTTTTTGATATGATTTTTTTTAATACTTCTGTTCTATAACGGCTCATTATTCTTGTCACAATGACCAAACGAGAGAGGTAAGAGATATTACCAGCCATCCAGAAGAAGCAGATGAAATAGATGCATAAACAGTAAGTATCTTCAGGAAAAAGACTGATATTCAGGAACATGATCCATACATCTGAACCAAATAAAGTAGTAGACAAACTTAAATATTTGGTTCTTGCCAGAACAGAAGATCTGTTTTATCACCTCTGCCTGTAGTAATGTAACCAATGGTGCCACTACAAGGGAACAAACACTTCATTCAGGTAGGAATTTTTGAATTGTTTCACACTACTCTTCTGCAATGACAGATCCTCCAACAGCAGGGTGATTAAAAAAAAAAAATATTCAACAGTCATTAAGGTTCCAGTTTGATCATTATATTGTATCACCCAAAAGAGATCACTTTCAAAACAATCAAGAAGTATTAAAAAAAATCATATCAAAATACCTTGATTATGTGTATATACCATGTATACCTGATGATACCAGGGGCCGCGGAACGTTTTTCAGTTTGGGGGGGGGGGGGGGCTCGACCCCGGCTTAGACGCACCGGCATAGCCAGGATAATTATTATATTTGGGGGCGGCGGTTACTATGTGAGGGAGCGAAGCGACCGAGCCTAGCAGCGGAGCGAAAGAGGGGGAGGATGTCGGAGGGGTGTCCCCTCCCAGGGTGAGAACTTTTTGCATTTGGGATGTTGTTAATGCCGCACTTTGATGTTTGTTTTTTGCGCGTTTTATGGACTTGAAACGGCCACACTTGTTTAATTAAGGTAGCAGAATATTTTGATGTGGATTATTATTGAAACAACTTGCCTGTAAAGACATAGTGGTAGTAGATAGAGCAGGATGATGTTGGAGGGGATAAGCCCTATTCTCCCTCCTACACGAGGGAGATTCTGTATTTTCTGATTGCAGTTAAACGCTTTTGTGCACATATTTTGCGGCATATATTTGGAAAACTCGAAGTGTAGCCATAGTCTACTGGTTTGCACGGGGGGGGGGGGGGGAGGGGGGAGGGGGGGAGGGGGGGGCAAATAGTGAGAAAGCGTGGGAGAGTGCTATCCTCACCTTCCCGTACGAGGGAGCTTTTGCCTTTTTAAAATTGAAATTGAGATCTATATTTCGCGTACGCATGTTTGATGGAATATTTGGAAAGTATTCAAAAAAATGATCGGGGGAACCGAGAGAGGAAAGGTTGAATAAAAGGGGATATTCCCCTTGTACATGACGGAACTTTCTTTTTTTTTTCGGAATGTATGTGATAAGTCCTGTGCACTCAGAATTATTCAGAATCTTTAAGAGGCTGTACAGTACTGGCTGAGGTGGGTATTCATGTTTTTTACATTCCTAAGTGAGATAATGAGAAACCTCTTATGAAATATGAAAGAGCATGTAATTTAAGAAGGATTCAACGTTTATTTGATGAAAATTGGTTTTCAAATGGCTGACATATCCAAAAAAGTGATATTAATAAAAGACTACAGACCACAACTTTATTACGATCTCTTTGTTTCACCATGTTTATGGATATCTCGGCCACTTCAAAACTGATTTTCATCAAATAAACTTTGATACCCCTTAGAATTGCATTCTCGTTGACATCACATAGAGTGGTTTCTGAGCTTAATCTTCACCTCGACCAGAACTGTAGGCTTACACACCCTTTAAGGGGGCAACAACTGCCCATCCCCCCCCCCCTCCCCCTGCCCCCCCCCCCCCCCAGCTTTGCTATGCTGGTGCTTAAACGGGAACTTTATGTATAAAGGGCGGAATCTTGGGATATTCATATTCATGGGTGTTTTGATTTCTTTCCCCCGATTTTTTCCCTTTTTTCTTTCTTTTTTTTTTACTGCAGCCCCCAGCCCCCTCCCCCGGTTCCGCGGCCCCTGTAATACTACAGTCGAATCCTGTTATTACGAAATGCTTGGGATCACATAAAATACTTCGTTATAAGCGAATTTCATTGTATGCGAATCGCTGTGCTATAGGTTTGTATTTTACAGGGAATCGGGCCTTCAGCTAGCATTGCTTCGTTGTTAGCGGTCATTCGTTATAAGCGACTTCGTTATTATAATCTGTATTATTTTTATCAATGAATCTAAGCTTTAGGCTTAATCTTCATAATTTTTTTACATTATGCACCTCCCTTGTCCAATAAAAAAGGGAAAACTTAAATGATAAGTCAGGTCTTTGCGCGATTCTACATAGTCCACACTACAGCATGTTTATACGGCGGCCATCTTGAAAAATGTCGCCATTTTATTTTAAGACATCAAAACATTTTAATATCCTGAAACTAACACCAGATTTGATTCTCCATCCCTAGAAACCTTTAAATGCCCATTTTTGATGTGCTAGGGGGGTTAAAAGTAAGTAAATGGCATTTTCAAGATGGCCGCCGGCGGCCATCTTGGATTTCCGCGTATATCTCAAATTGCTCAATGCTGACAGAGCTCCAGCATGTGGATTGTTGAAAAGGAAGGTCTTAACAGTCAATATCAATAAAAAAAAAAAAAAACTATAACATTCCAATGCAATCTTACCCCCCATGGCTGCCGGACTACAACAACAACAGCAAGAAAGCTGCTGAAAACTGCTTATCCAATAGTGCCGAGCCAATGGAGTCAACGTAATGTTATATTCTATTAGCGAAGTTAATTTGCTAATTATTCATAAGTCAGTGGGGTTATTTCTTTTTTCAATGTGATGCCTTTGAATTCTAGACTTATGAATATGCGCTTATATGCTGACTATAAACAAGATGTAGTGTAATTATATTCCGATGGAATCCCTTTTTCTTTGCACATTTTTCCACTTATAAATTATATTCATTTCTGGGGCCCGTTACATAAAAGTTACAATTATGGTAACTTTTCCATCCAGTGGTAACTACCATGGAATTCTTGATTTTGATTGGCTGTTGAGTAGTGTTGCCATGGTAGTTACCATTGGATGGCAAAGTTACCATAATTGTAACTTTTATGCAACGGGCCCCTGGTCAGTTTTCTTCTGTGTGCGTTTGTTACATACTCAAAAAGCTGCATCACTTCGGTGATCCTCGCATTTATCCACTGGTGAATTATCCTTCGGGTTATGCCAGGATTAAAGGTGTACGTGTGTGTCACACATAAACTCACTGCTATAGCTTCTGACCATCCGAGCATTGAGAATTTCGGATTTGGGGACGAACACCGAATTAGGGCTTCTATAGCTCAGTCTGTAGAGTACCGGGCTAGCAACCCGGAGGTCTCGCGTTCGAATCCCGATGGAATCCCATTTCTTTGCTCATTTTTCCACTAGTAGTTATATTCTATTAGTTCAAAACAATTGAAATAAATAGAATCAACAGTCACCTTAAAGCGGCTATGTTAAGTGAGTAACAAACATTATAATGGTGAATTTGTTTGATTGACGCTCTGACATGGGAAAAATAGCGAAATACTTGTATCTATGAGATCCTTTGAAATCGATCCCTATTACCTGCAGTGTTATTGTTATTGTTTTATTTGCAGTGCTTCGGCTGGGGATGGTATCTGGCGTGCGACATGCAGTTCTATCTCATAAGTCCAATCTTCATTGTCATGCTCTACAAGTATGTTCACGCAAAAATCTCCCTATATCTCTATATAAATGTCCGATTCCCTTTTTTATCCCCCTCCTTTCCCTGACCCCTCCCATCCTCCCCCTTCTTTTCCACTTCGATACTTCATGTTCTTTCTGTTACAAAGTTACTGTACAGACAATAATTGCTACATCTATACTATAGGAACAGTTGATATCTTGCAAAAATGATACCGACATTTATGATTCTAATTGTAAGATTATTGATAGTGATAATTTTGATGATGATGATGATGATGAGATGATGATGATGATGATAATGGTAACAATAATAGTAATAATGATGATGATGTGATAATTATGATAATGGTAATGATGATGATGATGATGATGATGATGATAATATTAATAATAATAATAATAATAATAATAACAATAATAATAATAATAATAATAATTGTAATAGTAATGATAATAATGATAATTGTTAATCTATTTATTACGAAGTTTTGTGGGAATGTTCTTAATTGCGCATGATACAATATCCTAGTAGTCAAATTGAAGAAAGACACATAAGTTAATAGCATGAGTCAATTCTGAAAATGTAAAAAAAAAAGATTAAATATAATTTTAATAAGGATACAAAATCAGAAATTACAGGGAATGATCACAACATAAATGGAATCATAGCTGATAAATGAAATATCTTGAAAACCCAAAACAGATATTATATTGAACATTTTTGTTTGTTTTCTTCTGTTTTCTTCCTTCGTCCATCAGACGCAGCAGACTTGGTATCTGCAGTCTGATTGTTGGAATTATCTTATCGGTTATCTCTTTGATAATCGTCGTAACATATTTCGGTCTCACTATTAACACCGTGTACGGGTAAGTTTTTTGAACATTCGTGACTGTTATGTGCTGCGTCTTACTATCTATTAGACGGAACAGAATTTCTAAGTCCTAACTAATTCTGCAATCTGCAAACTCTGATAATAGAACTCTTGGAGAAGAGTTTTGAACAATAATGTGCGTCCTTCCCCCCCCCCCCCCCCAAAAAAAGTGTGATATGTGTATTTAATGATTTCTGATAAAATTTTATGTAAATTGAAATAATGATAATCAAGGCTGAAATATTTCTTTTCGTCTCCTACCCTATATGTGAAGGAGAGTATATCATTCACAATCTGACGGCAATCATGTTTAAAGCCGAGTGTTATTAATACTCCTAAGATAATCGTGTTATTTTTGTATTATCTTAGGTAATACTCATATATTACATTTCACAGTAAATCAGAATGTGATCATGTCTCGTATTATATCATTTTATTCAATGTGAATATACAAAAAGGAATAACATCGAAACACCTGCGGTAAAAAAAAAAAATGCAGTAAGTACTAGTATAATGCTACGTTACACCATGTTCCCGCGACCACGGCAGCTAGTCCCGTTTAAACTAAACGTAGTACGCCATGGGTAGATGGGATATCCGCCCCCCCCCCCCCTTCTCTCTCTCTCTCTCTCTCTCTCTCTCTTCTGTGTCATCTTCTATAGTCTTGTTTTCTTGTACCCCGGGCAATGAAAATGTACCTACCAGACAACGTTCTCAGGGCGTCTGGTCAGGCTAGACTACACACATTCTTTTATGTTTTCCTTTTTTTTTTCTTCTTCTTCTTTTTTTTTTTTTGCCGCGACCCACTACGCCCCTTCCCGCTCTTCCAAGTTTGTTTGTGTGTTTGTTTGTTTTCTTTTTATGGCATAATGTTTACGTGTTGTCACGTTTTGTTGCGTCCACCCTGTTTTATTTCTGCCTATTATCCATGTAGTTTTACTCATCAGCTTCGTGACTGCAGTGACAAATTTTTTTTGACAGCTTAAAAATCTGACACGGCATCCACGGCAATCACGGCCTATCAGTTTTGCCATATCCCGTTCCCCCACGTTGTCTCGCGTCCATCTTGTTTTGTCCACGGTGGCCTGAAACAATTGCCGGGGCCGCCGGGAACATGGTGTAAACGTAGCATAAAGTTGCACAACTCACCTATGTCGACCTGGCGGCTATCAGTAAAGCGATAGACTATAATGGTTTAGTTGTTAATGAGAAGACCAGACAAACCAAATCAGATACAAGGATAGCTACATGATATTACTGCTTTTCAGAAATTATAACAACCGGACGGCCGCCGATCCGGGTGCCGACTACTACTACACCAAGTCGTACAGCAGGATCCACACCTACTTTGTTGGCATGCTGCTTGGCTACTTCATGTTTCAAACGAAGGACAAAGAAATCAAGCTACCAGCAGTGAGTACATCACCATTAATTCAGCACAGTGGGTTACTTTGACCGCCCTAATCAGAGAGTGGTAGAGTCCACGGAGTGAGAAAATTTTGGCGGTGAATTTCCGAAATCGAAATATTCTGACGGCCTCCCCTTGTTGTGTTACCAGATTGGCTATCATTGATGGACTTATGTCGGTTTATCAAGCTTTATCCGCGCGTTTGCTCGAAGGATTTGTGGTCATTTCGACAAAGATGGCGCAAAATTTGTTATGTGTGAGTTAAGTAGAAAGAAGAAAGTGGGAATTTGAAGGGCGGGTAAGGTGAAATTGGAAAGCGAGTTAAAAGCGGTTGAAACATTTAATTGCGATCAGACTATCAGAGAGCTGGGCACCGTTTCATGAAAGTTGTCAGGGCTGACAACTTTCATGAAACGGTACCCAGATGTGATTGAGGGGTGTAGCTCTTCGAACTTCTTTTTCTACTCATTTCTAGACGTAGATGATTGACCAACATTCATAAGCTCATATACACGGAATATATCTAATGACTAATTGATCGGAAGGACATACGAATTTTAAGATTCCGTGAGTAACTGTATGAAAGCTTTCAAACCTGTGGGAATGTTTCAATGCTACAGATGTAACGGCGTGGCTATCCCCGTCCAGGCGACAAGAGGAGAGAAAGGCAATGTTTTCGCATAATGTGTTTGTTGTTGTACACACTATGCAATGGAAACTAACAAAAACAGTCGATTACCATGAAAACTGTACAAAGCCGCAAAGTGTACTAACGGCTGCTAAAGTTTCAAAGCATCCCATGCTAGTAGTATAGGAGCCTACTAGAAGACTCTGTTGCACAGGGCTATTTTACATGATGAATGAACATTTTTAGCGTACTCTACTGATGACGTATAGGCCTACATCGCGCTTTGCGACCTGAGGCGAAATACATGAATTCATAACAGGACTTCCGTGATTGTATCCAGGATTCATTGATCATTCATGATCTGTCTTTTGATCGCCTGTTTTATTTTGTGTTCTGTTTTATTAGTTTGCAGTGATAATCGGCTGGGTGGTCGCCCTGCTCACTCTCTTCGCAGTGATCTACGGGACGTGGGCCGACGGATATGAGCGGTACGTCCCGCAGATCGAGTCCGTACTTTACCTCTCCTTCCATCGATTGGCGTGGAGCATCGCTGTGGCCTGGATTATCTTCGCTTGCGTCAGGGGATACGGAGGTAAGGTCTGGGAGAGACAGAGCATTTGACTGAGACTAGAAAATTAGACTAGTGTGAAATGAAGGATTTTGTTTGTTAAGTGGTGTTTGTTTGTTTTTTTTTTTTGAAAAAAGGAAGTCCATGATAGTTTTAATGATTTTGATACAAGATAGCAAAATTCTGAAATTTATGAAAATTGGTAGGTACAACTTCAAGTCTTAAGCTTGATTACAACAATACTGTTACATGATTATTTGAATTCTTAAGACAATAATGTAGGTGGAGGGTCTAAAGCGACAGTCCACCTACTTTATCATTCTTTTTATTTTCTAACTGAATGGTATCATCAGAGTCCCCCCCCCCCCCCCAGTTTGTTCTTAGAGCGTGTGAGAGTTGCTTATACAACCTGGGGTTTTTCTCGCTGATCTTTCTCCGTGTAGGCTTTTTTAACATCCTCTTGGGTTGGAGTTTCTGGATCCCGCTTGGCCGACTGACCTATTGCGCCTATCTCGTCCACCCCATTGTCATCTTCAATGCCGTGCTGAATGCGGACACTCTCTTCCACCTCAGCGACGAGTTCATAGTAAGAAATAATTCTCACAAAAAGGCTAAATCTACTTCCTTATGCACTCGAGAGGCGTGGTTTCATAAAAGGGGATTCCAGTACAGATTGCAAGTTAGTCTGAAAAGAAGGAGTTAATTTTTGATAGGGCTCAACAATGAAAATTTGATCAAAATCGGATGAAAAATAAGGAAGTTGTGACGTTTTGAATTTTCGCTATTTTTTTTCAAGAAACAGTTCTTGAACTGTCACTATCATGGTGATGATGATGTCGTCCCCTCACAACTTGTCATATACATGTAGTTTGTACATAAAATTGTGAAATTTCCAGTTTTTCATTCAAACGCAATTTTTACGAACTAGTCTCAAATCCTGATACATCTAACTGATCATTCCGTATATACCTCTGAACTTATTCAACCACAAATAACATTACACACTGTAGTAAAAGAAACATTGAATTTTTGTCATTTTTGTATATACACAAGCAATGGAAAATTGTTAGGTTATGATATCATCAGCTCACTTATTTGCGAATTCACATTCATTGAAATATTCTGCGGAAATCAACGAAACTTCACAATTTCACAACTTCCCTGTTTTTTCCGATTTTGATCAAATTTTCAGTTCTCTTATTAAAGGTTTTACTCTTTCTTATCAGACTAACTTAATAAGTGGACTGGAATTTTTAAGTCACCGCCTTTTCGAAGGGCGCCACAGACCGAAATTTGCTGCTTTCACTATAGATTATGGCCACACACCCGATATTGAAATGCAGCTTTATATGTTTGTTCTTGTTAAGAGGAGAAACGGGTCTTATATCTGAGATTTACTAAATTATGCCTCATTTACTTGAACTCACTTCAACGTGGCAAAGCATTTGCTTCTTTCCTATACCGACACTCAAACTTCAAAGGCTTTCACGTTTTATAGCAGCGCATAATGTGTTTAGTAGATCATTTCGGCAGCAAAATGTATAAAGTACTGGATGTGTTGAAGAGTAGGAGGTGATTGTACTATAGACAGACAATAATGGAGATGTATCATTTCATACATAAATGTGTGTGCGTGTGTGTGAATGTGTGTGTGTGTGTGATCGTTGTGTGTGAGTATTGCGCGCGCGGGCGTGTGTGTGTGTGTGTGCGTTTATTGGTTATTTTTGTCAGGGTGTTATTTTCGTGTATCAAAATAATTATTCAATATCGGAGGCATTTCGCTTTCATTCATTATAGGCGTATTTCTTCCTCGGGAACCTCGTCTTGTCGTATGCAGCAGCGCTGATACTGTCATTGCTGGTGGAGGGGCCAACCATGGGGCTGGAGAAAGCCCTCTTGCGGCAAAAGTCGAAATAGGGTCCGCCCCTAACCATCTCGGTCACCCATGCAGTGTAGAAACTCAGTACACTGTATAAAACAAAGGAACATGAATGACTATTTCTGATTTAAACAGCAGTTCGTACTTAACACACTATTTCTATACCTTTTTATAACATTTTATCTTAATTATCATTCATTTACATTGAGTACCATGATTTTATACGGGTTATCATGTGTTTATCGTGATTACCATGTTTTTATCACTTCCATGACTTGTACTACGATAAAGGAATATATTGATAACACATATATAATAACCATCTAAAACTCTGTTATAAGCATAACGTAATAGCGAGCGCACTATTTCGATTTTGTTTCAAATGTTTATGGTATTCAATGCTAAAGATTGGGCTGACATTCTTTAAAAAAAATGATAAGTTTAAAGACCAACAATTCGTTATCATTATTCTGTATAATAAATCTTCTTATCATTATCATTTTCAAAATAATCATCATTTTCAGCAGTTACCAGTAGCAAAATGTTACCATTATCAATTATTATTTCTTTTATTGTTACAGATTTCAGATAGAATACGCTGTTGATACAGTTCACATGCTGTGTATGCGAAAATCCTGTAGCGATTTCTGAATGTAAAATTCTGCGTTTTGATTGTAAAGTGTTTTGTTGATGTCTTCCAATGAGTAACGATAAGAAAGAATAAGTTTGTTTATCATATACTATCATGACTGTGAATAATAGCAATTTTAGGTGCCCTTCTACCTCTCTTTCTAGCAGCAAAATATTCTTATCGATATTGAGCTTGTTACAATATTTGATGACATGATTGCTGAGCTGATGTATGTAAAAATGAATAAAAGCAATAACGCAAGCAAAACTTTTCTTTCGTTACACAATCATTTTTTTTTTCATTTTAGTGCAGAAGAACATGCGTTAAAAAAAAACAAATCTGGTACAGTTAAAGTTAGTCTAAAAAAGAAAGAGTAACTACGGTGGAGATGTAATCGAAATCCGAATAAAGTTAGGGAAGTTATTTGATATTATGAAGTTTTGCTAATCTCACTTAGTCGATAAGAATATGCAAATGAGAGAATTGATGTCATCGCTCACCACTTGCATGTTGGTACAACCGTAGTAAGCCTACTTATACAAAATCATTATTATTATTATACAAGGCATTTAGCCAACAATAACATTATCTTTCACTTTTCTTGCAGAAAATCAAAATTTTCGTCTGCTTTTGTGCAAGATGAAATGAGAATTTGTGAGGTGGTGACATTATGAGCTCATTCACTTACATATTCATAAATGAACTGGTAAAGAACTGTTTTGTGAACAATCACTCATCTTTGATAGAACATGCTATTGCTGTTTCCCCCGATTTTCATAAAATTTCCAACAGTTCAGTTTGTAAATTAATTGATTGGATAGCGACTCTCGGTGTCTTCCTGTCTACACTCTTTCCAGGAACTATGCATTCTAATTCATGCTTTTCTTGATAATGCGTGCTTGATAAAATTATGGCTGATGTCTCAAAAAAAAAATAAATAAATGTAACCAAAGTAAACAAACACATCAAATAAGTCTTCATTTCTCTGTTGTCTAGTCTTGAGAGAGTGAAGTGCGAAAATTCCACGCCAGGGTTATCTTATACGGGAAAACGAGATTTGAGTACTCTCATCATTTACTGACAAAAGTGTAAAACTGTTTCGAGGCAACCTCCGACAGAAATAGTCTCTTTACATCATGAGATATTGACAACCGAAACGTGTTCTCTTTAATAAATACACTGTCTGCATTTATACACTCGTAGATTCTAGTTTCAAGTTTCTAGATTCTAGTTTCAAGATTTAAGTTTCTCTACACGCTCGATTTTTTAAAACTTTTTTCCACCGTTACTTCCTACTTGTATACAAATTCTCCAATAGAATAAATGTGAACATATATATATATATATATATATATATATATATATATATATATACATGCAGACAAACACCATACATTTTGTGAGTTTCGCCTGTAGAATGGGAGGGGGTGGTAGGGTCAAGGATCAATGTGGTTTCACCCTCCCCCAGACCACTGTGGTCCGCGACAATTGTGAGATAATTCAGACCAATCTCTTCTTTCTTTTTTTCAAACTGTACTAACAAGTCAAGGGAAATAGGATCTTTCCTGTTTGGACGTCAAAGAAATATTTTATTCAGTGATTTAATGTTTTGAACTTGTAATATTGACTTAATCAAAATAATACATTTGATTTTATATACAATTCCGTCTCGTTATTCTTTACTGTATCAGACCTATATCTTTCTCTCTCCAAATAAAATAATAAATTACTGGATAATACTTGGCGCCGCCTCCGTAAGTTTCATCCAGGGTTTTGGGGTTTTTTTTTGAAAATATCTCAACATGTGTATTAACTGATATAATTGACAGATAATTTTCCATAGTTAACTTATTTTCCCTTTCCAACTATAAATATAATCAACGTTATCATTACCTTTTTTTTTGACGAAAATGCTATACCAACCACAAAGCTATAATTCATGTTACGTGCAATAAGACATATTCTGAGATTTTAGTTTCTGCCCGAAGGACATTTAAGGTCTAATGTCAGTCAAGGAATATTTCACTTTCCCTCTATTTGATACCTTCGTCACTATGCATTCTGCCTGCTGTGAGGTCATAAAATACACACTTTTGTTTAAACAGTTGTGTCGCTTCCGCAGTAACATGAATGACAGATACTGCTAAGCAGATATTAGAAGCAGCGACGAGGCGGAATTTTTAAATCATTATAACTGTTTAATTAGTCTGTTTGCCTCCTCTAGAACGATGTCTGGCTGAGATTAAGCGAAGGTTCAGAAATATACGTGGCGTCTTCTAGTCATGTTTGGCCCTCAACTTTGCGCTCTTCAAAGCGGGTTAACTACTTGTATATTCCTAGTTCGTAAACATATCAAAAGTATTCTCTGCGCTGTAAATCACTATTGAATAGATGCTATAAAGATTCGGGTGTGTAATTATTCTCTTTTTATGTATTTCTGTACCATTAGAATTGTTGCTTTATTAGGTATGTGTATTGATATACTTTAATGCATAAGCACACACAACAGACTGTGAGAAGAAACACACTGACGCGCGCGCGCGCGCACATACATACACACACACACACACATATCTATTATATATATATATATATATATAGAGAGAGAGAGAGAGAGAGAGAGAGAGATGAATGATTTATCATCTATCTAACACCAGTCATGGAAATAAACGTGTTCACAACTACCATGTTTGTAAACCTCATATCATAAATATTTAATGTGTGATATGTAACCTGTGAAGAGAGATTCCTTGTTTCCGCAGGTTACTTCATATAAGCCAGTTCGGGGTTCCACTTTGAACATGAGCAGAAAAAGGTCACTTGTACCAGCAGAGCATATTGGTTTTTAAATTCACTGAGATAAGTGAGGTATAGTAAGTCAAGGCATGCCAGGTACAGTGCATTTACAGTTAGTGATTCTTTCACGAATTCATGCAAATGATTTCGTGCACTTTATCTTTTAAGATGCCTATATGCAACATACACATAGAAATGCTCTTCAAGACACGTAAAGAACGAAGCTTTCAAGCTCTAGTTACACATTACAAGTCTGAAGGAAGCGGGAAAATTGCCTGAAAGGAACAATAATACGTTTCACAGAGTTTGAATGCATCAGTTTAATTAAGATGATTGGCTCACCTATCGTAAGATGAGTTTCTGATTTTTTTTTCCATAAAGAATCATTATCTAAAGAATAGTAAAGGCTTTTATCCCCCTTACCTGTTTCTCATTAGCATTCACTGTATCTTCTATAGTTTATCAACTCCTTTAAAATGACCGATAGAGTCAGAATATGTTTAATCACAATGGATGCAGGAGCTTTACACATTCCATGCGGAATTATGCCATTTCACTATATACAGAGCAGATGAGAGACATTAACCATTTGTTGTTGTTTTTTTTTTTCATCAAAGCTATAAATAAGGAGTCATCAATGAGATAAGGCGCTAAAGACTGGCTTGGGATGGTTATCTCCCATCAAACTATAAATACAGAGATTGCCTATTAAGATAAAAAAGGGGTTATTACATCATCAGGATGTAATGTATCAAGCTCTAAAAAACAAGAAGAGAGAGAGAGAGAGAGAGAAAGATTTCGTTATGCTTTTATGTGTAATAAATGCGTATCGGCATGAAAAGTTGAGGAGTCAAACAGTTACATGTTGATAAGCTTCTTGACTGACTTTAATAGATTTTAAAAATGACAAACTCTTCTGCATCTCATAACTTGGATGGATAGTTGGAAATACAGCTCATGTCAAAATGTACACTGATGTAAGAAAAAATGTCTTTAAACTACTATTCATTATTTGCAAGAGGAAAAAATAATCAGCTTTAGTGCCTCAAAAAAGTGTGTTTTTTTTTATGTGAGTTAGAGATAGAAACAGCCGATGTTGAAATTTGAATCTGTATAATCAATATTAAGTATCGTTAAATGCACACAATGTGACCAATAGTTTGATTAAAATTGTTTCTACAATAATCCGGCTACAGTTGCTTATAGAGAAAATTATGAGTCCTCATATTTGCGGCATTATTGCAAACTTGTTAAGTGATTTTATAAAATGGGTTCAAGAATGTAGCCAATTGGAAGCGCTGAAATGAGTCACGTGTGCGTGCATTAATTTCTCACTAACATGCACGGCCTGACGTCACAATGTTTACACTAGCAGTGCGCACTAGTTACAAGTGCGTCGGGCGCTACTATACGCGCTGTCAATCCTGTAAACAACTTCTAGTTCGGGCTGCCGGCCGGCCTTTCTTGTGCATAACATGTGGCGTACGTATACTCTTATACGTACAGTACTTATATGTGCGGGATTTCCGAGTGCGACGTGCGTAAATGTTTGGGGCGAACATCTTCGGACATCTTGACTCTTGAGCGAGTGCTACATGTAGCTGACTGGTATTGACCTACAAAGGTACGTGAAAAATGCTGTTAGTTTTCGACCCATTTTTTTTAAACAAATGATGCACAGGATTATTTCGTGGCGTTAGTGAAGGTTCGGCGCACCTTCACTAACGCACTCTATCCTGTGCATCATTTGTATACAACTGAGCTATACACATGCTTCAATTGTGACAACTCAAACATTTTTTTAATCACTGCTCCGAGTAAACAGTGGCTTTCACATGTATAATATCTAAGTACATAAACGTCACAGATTATAGATTCTAGCTTTGACAATAGTGAATCGAGCGTAGATATTAGTCGTGACTGTCCTAATGATTAAAACAGAAAAATGATCAAAGACATAGAATACTCGCTCTTTTCTTCTCCCTTTCCCCCTCTGAAAAAAAAAAAATAAAAAATCTTTTAACCACCAACGAAATAAATTGGGTGGAACATTCTGTCGCAAAAAAAAAAAAAAAAAAAAAATGTCTCCAAGTATCGTATTGCCCTGTGGATCTCTCAATTCTCCCAGGATCGTTTCTCATGGAAAAAAAAAAAGAAAAACAGAACAAAATCATCACACACCCAAATTTGAAACGCACAGCAGTCACAGTCATTCGCGAGGAGACATTTTGATCACGTTCGTGAATCAATTTCAAGCCCTTCTGAGGAATGCGCTGCCCGAGTTCGATAGAGGCTCTTTAAAAATCGATATGAGAGTCGACACAGTGTGAATATCATAGGGATATTACACAGTGGTGGTGGCATTATTCCGGTGTGGAGACGTTTGCGAATACACCCATTTCATTCATTTAGCTGTCGAAATTGTAGGCTGTTATGTCCTTGTTCATGTATGCTCTATGCATGAAAGCAGAGAGCCTCGTCAGAAACACGGAGAAAGAACAGGGCATTTCGGAGTTGAAAGGTGAAGCGAGACGAAGATTTCATAATTATGTACCAGTTCAAACGTAGCGTCGAAATCAGAAGACCATAGACCATCGTATTCTGAGAAAACTTGAAAAAACTGAAAACTACTGAACTATTCCTGCGATTAAATCCGAGGAAAAAAGTATAGACAGATAGAGGAAATATGTAAAATGAGATTTTGCAACAAAATATCAAATGATTTTTTTTTTCTGCAGAATCACCTGATTCTGAAGCTTCTTGAGCTACAGATGATCAGGTTACAACTTCATCAGGGTAAAGAGGTAACATGTCTTGTAAAGATATGCGTAGAATATATTATTAACAAAAAAGAAAATGACCTTCTCTTTTCGTCTCCTTCTTCATTAGGGGTAAGCTTACAGTCCAACACCCCTAAAGCAGGGACCAGCCAGCCATGGCAGGCAGTGCGCTAACCATGTTAACAGGTGGCGCGGAGACTGTTAGAAGCTAGCTGTTTGTGCTCTTGAATGTATAGTGCAGGACTGCTACTTTGGAAAATACCCTTGCATGCTTGTTTATAATGCCTTTGACTTCCGAAGACAATGCGTTCCATTCTTTGATGGTCCTTTTCTTCTGCTGTTAAAAATTTTGTCGGTGTTCATATACTTACATGCAAAGATGACATGTTGTATCATCTGAAAACAAAAAGTGCACAGTAGTATTGTGCAGAGCTAAATACCTTGATTGATGATAACACTTTGACAATGATTTTGATGGCACATGTAGCACACTGCTACAAAAAAGACTAAGTGTGTACCACTAATCTGTATACTGTCTCAATGTAGAGGAGTGATTAAATTGTGCTAGTAACACTAATTATATCCATTTCAACAATAATTGCTTTTTCACTTGTAATGGTAAGTGAGCAATTGAGCAATGGTTTTATCATATTATTATTTCGTAGATAAGGTCGGAAGAGAAAGCTGCTTAAATGGCCTTAATCATTCTGTATAATATAGACTCATGTATATGTAAAAGCCTATTATATGTGACCATGCACCACAAAACCAACAAAAAAAAAGTCGCCAGACATGGATTCTTAGTTAAGAGCAGATTCTGGAAGAGCAGACTCTAAGGTTTAAAACAATATACTCAATTTAAATGGACTTCCCTAACCTACCTAAATACTGTAAAGAAAGCATACTCTGGGAAAGTGTCAACTGAGAATGGAGGCTCTGAAGTACAGGGTCTATTCTTCATGAAAGGGACAAAACACAGGATGTCAACCACCAGAGTAACAACAATGAAAGGATATTCAGATTAAGTTGAAATTAAACATGTCCTATCAATACATTCTGTCCATGATTAATGCCAACTGTCAAAGCAGAAGCATTATTCTTTCAAAAGTTATTAGACTTGAAAAATAAGAGTGTACAAAGGATTTCAAGAAATGAAAAGGGGCCTCTAAGACATACCTGATCATTCTACTCCCCCCCCCACTCCCCCCCCCCCCCCAAAAAAAAAGGGTTGTATAAAAACTGCTAAAAACACACTTTTTCATTAATGATATGATCCCAAACTTAAGAAAAATGTAGAAGAAAGATAGCTCTTTCAGAATATGAAAAACTCAAGATTGACTTAGTTGACCTACATGTATTTCACCTGTTTTGAGACCTCACGTAAAATCAAGGAGTGCGACCTTTTGTTTGTTTTGCGATGCACGGTCATCATATTATATATATACATATATATATATATATATATATATATATATATATATATATATATGATACATAGATATAGATATAGATATATATACATATATACATGTTTGTTTGTGTGTGTGTGTGTGTGTGTGTGTGTGCGTGCTTAATTTGGTGTTAAAAAAAAATGCTGGTATGGCAGGAAGGAGATGACATCATCAAAACTTGTGCTGCTTCTCAGTCAGTCAGTTCTGCCCCCCCCCCCCCCCCACGGAAAAAAGCAGTAACTGACATTTTTATGAATGTTTACTTTTTTGCAAAAATGAATAGTTTACCCAATGCTCTCCAATGTCAATAGGTCAGTTTTGCAAAAACAAAAATGAAAGTGACCAAAAATGCAATTTTTCACTTTTGCAAAAAGCAGTAACTGCATCCAGTTGATTCAACTTTGCAAGTTTCCCCACGGAAGAAAGCAGTAACTAACAAAGCCCACGGAAGAAAGCAGTAACTAACAATTTAGTCTAATCATTCAGACTCTGTATAGTCCTTCCTGTATATTTTTTCCCTAATACCATTTATTTTTTCTACTAATTTTTTTAAAAACAAATGTAAACAGCAGTTTCTTCCATAATTTAGGGGAGTAGATATAAAAAGATTGTTTCACCAGTAACTTGACTCTGCCCGCAGGGAATCATATGACAAGTTGTAGAAAAAGCTTCTTTCTGGAGACTAGCAATCCTGGCAGACTCAGCGCGCTCAGAGTGCAGAATACGCGTGCAGCTAGCTGCATGCGCATCATTCTGCAGCATACATACAGTAACTAGCTAAACATTGCATCACATCACAGTCATCACTTGCACAGCATTGCAGGTCTGGTACAGTCTGAGTGATCATGCCAGTGCTAACCATGCTGTCACACAGTTTCTGCGGTCCAGGCATGCCTGTAAATCTATCATGAATTGCAGAGGAAAAGTCATGGTAGCCATGGCTTTGGCCAGAACCAGAAAATCTAGGTGAGCTGAAAATATATTGAAGGGAGATGAGCACTAGTATTAATACACTAACGTTAGTCTAACGTTAGATGTAGGCCCTAAAGTTACCCTTATGGAAAGAACACAGTTTTACCACACTAGTGTGCAACACAGTGTGGCACACAGTGCCGAACACAGTGTCGAACACAGTGTCGAACACATGTGTTTAATATGTGTTTAATATGTGATTTTGGGACGTGTGGTAACACTGTGTATTTACCACAGTGTGAAACACAGCGTCACCACACTGTGCAACATAGCATTACCACATGGTCCAAAACACATATTAAAAACACTGTGAATTAAACCACAGTGTCACACACTATGACCACAGGGTTATGACCACATAGTCCATTACACTGTGGTAGTCACCACATAGTCTACCACACTGTGGTAATCACCACATAGTCCTCCACACTATGGTATTCACCACATAGTCTACTACACTGTGGCAGTCACCACATAGTCCACCACAGTACAATGTGGTAGTCACCACATAGTCATCAAATATATCAAATACCATATAGTCATCAGGTGTATCAATATTTGTAAAGCATGAAGGCACGGTTACTGAGTAGATAACACTGTTATTGAATATGAAATTACCTTTTCATAACAAAATTTATGACATTGGTATAACATAACATTATTAGACAATAGTTCAAAGGAAATCCCATCACAAATACTTCGAATTTAGAAGTATTTTATGAATTTTCTCAAATTTAGGTTGCTTTTTATAAATATTCATGAGATATGCAAAGTCTGTACCACAGGAATACCACAGGAATACCACAGTGTTGCCACAGGAATACCGCATGAAGTATCACATTCTGTACCTCAGCACTCCCACTTGATAGGTAATACTGTAGGAGTATAGGACAGATTAAGTACTGCTTAAATCAATTGTCATGATTCGCAGCATAACTCACCTATTAATGAGATTCTGGAATATGCATTTGTTTTGTTTTTTGCTTTTTTATATTCCAGTTGGTACTACTGTGTGGTACTGCTGTGTGGTATTGTCCTGTGATAGTCATGTGGTATAGCATGTCACAAAAAAAAAACCCACAAGAATATCATGTGACATTTTTCTGTAATTAAAGTGTACAAGAAAACAGTTGTAAACACAGTTTGTATCCATACTACTGAATATTCTCGGCACACTACCAGAATAAATTATTATGTACAAGTAACAGGCAATGAAGTGACATTTGTACATGATTTTGTGGCTTCGGAAGATGATAGCGATGCCTTTGCTCTCATTAAGTATGTAGAGCATGATGGCCCATTTGTAAAGAATAGAGACAGGGAGAGTCATGCTGATGCTGTACACATCAGAGTAGTGAAACGTGTGACCAGTAGATTGTATGCAATATCTCCTGGTGAAATCTTAGGAGAGCATGTGATTCATGAGAGAAACAGGGAAGTTATAACATGTCACTTTTTGTTCTCTTTCCACAACTACAGATACTCCTAGTGTTATATCATTTCTAGTGTTTGATGTTATGCATCCGTAAACAGTATTAACACAACACTAAGTGCATGATTTATTCATCTGAAGGTTGGATAATTATGTATAGGTCATATTCTCACATTAAATGAATCTGTTGTTCCATGCCAGTATTTGAAATTTGAAAGGTTTCAAATGAAATTAGGAAAATGACTAAGTATATAACATTTGCAACTACCGTGTACTTAAAGGGTGTTGTATATTGTCCAGCTTTAAGTTATTAGTTTATTACTTTATTGGATAATCAGACCAGTTAAAAGTGGCTTTATAAACTTGATAAAAATCTCTGGGGAGTACATGTAGTGATAACGTATATTCCTTTAATTTGATACATACATGTACATCTATTAATAAACTACAATATTTGAATCCTTTCACCAAACTGGTAAAATGCTTCCTCCCCTCAACAAAACCAGAAATAGCCTGGTTTTACAAGGATTAACATGCCATGTGGTAGTACAAGATCTGAAATCCCCTACTGACAATACTAAAGCAAAATTCAATATACACCACAATGCGGTAAACATGAGTCATTGTGTGTCAAAGTACTAGATGTTTGAAAAAATAGTTTGAGCTTTTGATTGTGAATAACTGAAAACCCAAGAAAATATAACTTTCCACAAATTTACACATTAGGTAGCTAATACAGGCGTACAATTTTGTTGTATGCTGTTCCCTGCAATATTTTGAAACAGTACACAACAAAATTGTGCGGTATTTAGCGGCTACCTTCTGTGTAAATTTGAGGAAAGTTAATTTTCATTATTTTTTAGTTATTCAAAATCAAAAAATGTAGTGTTTCTTCCTTATTAAACATCTAGTATGTGGATACTATAGTATTAAATCAATGATATGAAATCCCATTGTGTAACAACATTATGGACACAGGAGTACACATAAATAAACCACACTGTGTGTTCAGTATGCCAAGTATGTGGAGATGATGCAGGTGAATAATCCGAAACCCACACAGTGACAACACCGAGCACAGGGTTTACACATAGTTCAATATATACCACACTGTGGTAAGCACAAGTCACAGTGTCCGGTATGCCATGTCTGTGTGGATTATGTGGTAAATGAATGATCAGAAATCCCACAGTGTGACAATACTATCAACATAGAGTTTACACATAGTTCAAAATATGCCACACTGTGTCAAACATGATTCACAGTGTGTTCAGTATGTGATCTATGTGGGGATTATGTGGTAAAACACTTAAACTGAAATACCACACTGTGGTAGCATTATGAACACAGGGTTTACACATAGTTCAATATATACCACACTGTGGTATATGTGTGTCACTCTGTGTTCAGTATGCCAATAATGTGTAACACTATGTGGTCTCAAATCTCACACCGTGACAACGCTGTGACCACATGGTTAGCACATTGTTTACACATAGTCAACTATGTGAACACACTGTCGTAACACTATACCACACTGTAGTATATGTGTGCCACTCTGTGTTCGGTATGCCAATTATGTGGTACACTATGTGATCTGAAATACCACACTGTGACAACACTGTGACCACATGGTTGACACATTGTTTACACATAGTCAACTATGTGAACACACTGTGGTAACACTGTGTTTGTTCCATAAGGGTAGGTCTACTACTTACCAAATCTAACGTTACAGAGTAGATCTAGAGTCTAATCTATTGTTAACTGTTTAGTGTTAGACAAAATGTCAGTAGGCCTAATCTAACGTAATAGATCTAGGTCTAGCACTAACATTGGGCATAGATCTGTAGTCTAGCTTAAGTGTAACGTCAGAGTTCGACTAGGATCTAAGACAAAGAGACTTGACTTTATTGTCTAGTCCAGGGTCATGTGTTAGGGGCCAGGCCGGGCACTTCAAAGTTCAACTTCATTTACCTTATTTTTACACAGAATGCCATTCAATCGACAAGACCTAGTCTAGGTCTAGCGTTAGGTCCTAGATCTTATAGATCTAGACTAACCAGAAAGTAGAAGAACTTTATAACCTGGTGGTGGTAACAATTCTCCTCCTATGGTCATGTGACATGTGCAGTTACTGCTTTTTTCCATGGGGAAAACAGCAGACTCTTGGCCGTCTGCAGTTACTGCTTTTTTCCGTGGGGAAACTACCCAGAATCAAGGGTGAGCCACCGCAGTAACTGCATTTTCCTAAATAACATTTAAAAAATAACGGAAACATAATTTTTTCCTAGGTATTGTTAGACAACTAGGTATAGCGCATAATCATACCACAAAATTATTTTTGAATGTTTCTGTGTTTTTAAAGAATCTGCAAAAAACACAAAATCGCAATTATCTCACCTCAGCAGCTATGCAGTTACTGCTTTCTTCCGTGGGGGGGGGGGGGGGGGGGGGCAGAGTTCCTACCAATGTTATTGCAGTTTTATAAAATGGGCCAAGAATGTAGCCAATTGGAAGCGCTGAAATGAGTCACGTGTGCGTGCATTAATTTCTTCAGGTATGCACTAAGAAGAGTCTCTCTTCCACCTCCCTGGCCTGACGTACGTCACAATGTTTACACTTGCAGTGCGCACTCAATCGGTTGTTACAAGTGCGTCACGCGCTACTATACGCGCTGTCAATCCTGTAAACAACTTCTAGTTCGGGCCGCGGGCTGCCACAACAGCAGGCGGCCTTTCTTGTGCATAACACGTGGCGTACGTATACTCTTATACGTACGTACAGTACTTATGTGCGGGATTTCCGAGTGCGGCGTGCGTAAATGTTTGGGACGAACATCTTCGGACATCTTGACTTTTGAGCGAGTGCTACATGTAGCTGACTGGTATTGACCCACAAAGGTACGTGAATAATGCTGTTAGTTTTCGACCCATTTTATAAAACAAATGATGCACAGGATTATTTCGTGGCGTTAGTGAAGGTGCGGCGCACTCTCGAGTATTGACAACGGTTGCAATCATGCACTCGGCTGCGCCTCGTGCATGTCGCACCATTGTCAATACTCTCGAGCGCGCCGCACCTTCACTAACACACTCTATCCTGTGCATCATTTGTATACTATATCATAAACATTTGCTCTTCTGATCCAACGATATTGCTGCATTCAACAATGTACAACTGGATGGTGAGGGTGGCTGAGTCGATAGCCTTGCAATCGAATGGCTCGGGTTCGGGCACGGTTCTAATCCTGAGTCTTGCAGCGACTTGAGCAATGTTGTGCGTTATCATGCCGTCCTCTAAACTAGAGGTCCCGTGTGTGAGAGTCACAACCTGCAGAAGTAAAAGATCCCACTTCCATGACTCCATTCATTCATCGCGAAGAGCCGGACGCATAATTAAACCTTGACGCATGATGTGCCCCCCCCCCCCGATATAACTTGTCCCATGGAGGACCAGCTAATACAGGTGAATATGGGGTTTTCCAGCCATCATGTTAGATGGAAAATGAAAATACACAAACAAACAAATAATATTATCTATGACGTGGATTTGTATATTTAGCCTACATCCATTATACCTGCGCCAACAAGGTCATTAATTGTTACATAAAACTTAAACTTCGCAATCATGGCTATTAACTGAAGACAAGCGTTCGACTATTACATTGCAAGCATTGGGATCCTTGGCAAGAAACGGCTCATTTCTCGAGCTTTGGGACGGTTTATCCGTATTTCTCTGTCGATGTAGCTCCATCAAGATATATCGTTCTGGGGCCAAGATCTTTTGATAGCCTGGACTGATCACATACAGAGCGCCTGCGACGACATACATTCCAATAAAGCCCCAGATTCCGCTGACGTAAGAACCATGGCGGTCGATGCTTTGTCCTGCAAAAGAAATGAGTCTTTATAATAATACATACGGAGGAAATACACAGTAAAAGATATATTTGATGCCAATGTATTTTTTTAATAAAATATGTCTTTATGTAATCATAAGTTCCTACGAGTCTATGGTGTGAGCTTCAGAACCTTGGTCTTTTCTGGTTTCAGAATACTATGGAAAAGAGCACACATGGCTTCGAAAAGCAGATAAATGGCGGTCTGTGCGTGGCATGAAGCTGAAGCATGGCCAACCCAAGGTAACACACGGACACCAGTATATCAATCATCATATAATTATAAACGAATTACAGTAATTCGGCAAATGTCGGTGACTAAACAATTGTATCTACATAGGTGTAGAGGACACTCGTAGCGGGCCGCTTATAACCAGTGAAGTGTGCCATCGATCAAATCAAAGGTTATAAATTTTCCTTGTAAATGTTGGAGGCTACACGGTAATTTGAAAGACCAGTGAGCCCGTTTCATAAAACTTTTTATCAGTGACAACTGCCATATTTTTATGACAAATTTGCTCTCAAACAATCAGATGCAAGGATTTCAGTAGCTTATCACACCTATATGACAAGTTTTATGAAACGGGCCCCAGATTAACACCGTAGTACCATTGGACTGCGACACTTCGTCTATGTGACCCTGCACCACAAAACCAACAAAAATTCGCCAGACATGGATTTTTAGGAAGGAACATATTCTGAAAGAGCAGACTGTAAGCTTTGAAATGATGTATAACTCTATTCAAATGGACTCCCTTAACCTATCTAAATACTGGAAAGAAAGCACACACTCTGGAAAAGTGGGAACCGAGAAAAAAGGCTCTAAAGTACAGGGTCTATTCAAGCGCTTAATCCTTACCAAGCTGTGCTAGCTGTGCGGTGAAATGGACAAAACACAAGATGTAAACCACTGGAGCAACAACAATGAAGCAATTATCAGATTATGCTCAAATTGAGTATGTTCTATCAAAACATTATGTTCATGATTAATGCAAACTTTCAAAGCAGTAGCTTTATCCTTTCACAAGTTATTAGACTTGAAAGTAAAGAGTGTGCAGTGGATTTTAAAAAATGGGGCCTCTAAAGACATACCTGATCATTCTACTCTCCCCAAAAACAGGGTTGTAGAAAAACTGCTGAAAACACACTTTCCCATTCATGTTATGATCCCCAACTAAAGAATAGTGTAGAAGAAGGAAAGCTCTTTCATAAAATATGAAAAACTCAAGATTGACTCGGTTGGCTCATTTGACATTTTTTGAGTCCTCATATGAAATCAATGGGTGCGACTTTTTGTTTGTTTTGTGATGCACGGTCACATATGCAGTAGGACGGGAGTTCGCCCAATGAACAATGAATGTTCTTAAGAGTTTCAGCTATAGAGAGAGAAAAAAAAAATATGGCAAGGATTTTGAGTACTACCGATGACGGAGCTGAGGAGGTAGCCGAGGCCGTTGCACCACATGATGACGGCCCATGTCGCATCCGCTTTGGCAGGTCCGAAGAACTTTTGAGGTAGAGTGTAAACCAGTGTGGAGGTCATTCCAAGAGTGCAACCAACAACTGTCACACAATAATCATAGCAACCGTGATTAACGCACTTTTTTTTTAAATGAAGAAGAAATTTATAATTTCTCAGCCTAAATAAGAGGCAGCATATATCATTCATTATGTATGCATTTTTGCCAGGAAATGATTTATTAAAACGACCACTCAATTACACAGCTCATCTATACTGTATAATAATAAAACAACGATGATTATTTACATGAGGGTTATCGAAGCTAAGATCCCCTCTCTTGGCTAACTGAAGAAATATTTCAAATTGTACGTATCTTGTCTTCTAAAGTAAGTCATGCTTCTTAAAACATACACACACAAAAAAAA
Organism: Diadema setosum; assembly: GCF_964275005.1. Taxonomy (NCBI): domain Eukaryota; kingdom Metazoa; phylum Echinodermata; class Echinoidea; order Diadematoida; family Diadematidae; genus Diadema; species Diadema setosum. The sequence goes on from NC_092700.1 coordinate 9,628,804, forward strand.
GCACATTCTGAATAAAAATGAATGAATGAATCAATGAATCAATGAATAAATTAATCAATCAATCAATCAGATCCTATCGGTATCATCCCCATGCCTTCATTCCATGTAGTGGTTGTATGCAGGGTATACTCGTCAAGATGAACGAACATACAGAACAAAAACTCACCGCCACCTATGATGAACATCGGTACCATCGTCTCGACCACGAGGAGTGTGGCCATGACACCGGCACTGATCGCGACCATGATGACCAGCAGGTAGAGAGTCGGGAAGGGGACCCACTCACCCCCTATCACGAGAAGGAGCTTCCCCACGAAACACGTCACGCCCACGACGGAGATCACGCTCGAGCCCTGCGTCTCCGTGAAGCCGATGGATACCATGTAGCTAACCTGACGAGTGCAAGGTGATTAGCTAATTTGCATAATTTATTCGACTTCAATCTCCTTTAGACAATGAGAAACCTCTTATGAAATAATTATGAAAGATCACATTACTGTAAGAGGAATTCAAAGTTTATTTGATGAAAATAGACTTTGGAATGGTTGAGATATCCAAAACAAAGCGGTTATGATAAGAGGTGGGACCATCTTTTATTCATTTATTTATTTATTCATTTATCTTTTTTTTTTTTACTTCGCTTATCAGTTGGTTCCCCATCTCCATCCTCTGATAATTTATCACTTTAGTGCTTATTCATAATTATATGATCATCTTCTGCTTAAAGTATTATGTACCTCCCTTTTTATTGATTCCTGCTGAAATTTTTAAATTCTCTACTTTCAGGTACACTGTGCATATTTATGTTATTATGTTGTAATGGAGAAGAAAATGAACTGAAAAAAAAAAGCAACTGAACGTACTGAAGATAAACGGAGAAGCTGACGCCTAAAGTACTTTCCTAATGATGATAATCTTCAAGGTAATATCAATAGTCCTTCTGTGTTCTCCCTCCTTGAATTCCTTTTCCCTCAGTAAGGCAGTCACTACCCATTGTCTCTTGTAGGTTGTCCTGTCTGCGTCTTTCTTTCCCCAAGCTGCGTCTTCAGGGCTTTTTACACTTGCACATTTTTGCTTTATAGTCCCGTACCAACGGTGGGGCTAAAGGGAGGGGGGGGGGGCTTAGCCCATTTTCTGTTTACACTCGTTTTTGCCAAAGTGGGTTAGCCCCACCGATAATCCCGTACTATCTGGCCCTGCAAAAAAGCAGGGTTAGCAAGCGAGTGTAAACAGAACGAAGAAATAATCCGGGGCTAAGCGACGGAAACGAAGTCCGACCCCCACTGACCAATCAGAAACGAGGTAATCAAGTGCTGCCGGTGCGTGGATGTACTTGTATAGTGCACAGTGTCATCATGAATATTCATGTGGTTTGGAAAGTACCGGACTAAGAAATACGAGTGTAAAAAGGTCAGTTTTCTCCTTAGCCCCGGACAAGAGATAGTACGGGACTAGTTGGCCAGTGTAAAAAGCTGAAAAAAAAAAATGGTACGGGATTAACGATAGTCCTGGGTCAGGGAAAGTAAGGGGTTAAGAAACACAAGTGTAAAAAGGGCTTCTGTGTATGTGTGTAGGCGGTTTTGTGTAGGTCTACCTCCGTTTCGTTAGTTTGTTTCATCATCAAGTTCAATTTATTGAGTGGCCCAAATCTCTAAAACCTTGTTTTTAATGCGGGCCTCTCTCCTTTTTTTTTTTTCAAAACAATGATGTTGAACAAATAGTTTCGTATAAAATGTGTTTATATGTGGATCACATGGATTTTAAAAAAATATGTGGTGAAAATGTGGTATTGGAAACGGAATATACGATTTGAATTGAATTTCTAACTTATAGTTCGTCGACATAGGTTGCAGCATTAAAAAAAAAAAAAGCAACGACGCGCTTGTCATCAAGTTTAATAACCCGCAAAGTGTGTTGCTTTTTTGTACTTTATAAGATATGAATGAATAAAAGCTTCCTTTCAAAATAGAGTGTCATGTCTTTTGCTCTCTCTCTCTCTCTCTCTCTCTCTCATTCTGGTATTGTTTTGACAGGTTTCTTTTATCCGCCGAAAGAACAAATACATATTGTACGAAACATTGTACAACTGTACTGCAATTTAGGGGACTGCCCTATACGTTGGCCTTCCGTTTGTTAAGCGTTGAATTTGTCGAACAGTTTAGTTCCTTATCATAGACGATGGGTTATTTCAACCGAAGTAAAAGTGAGCACATCAATACACAATGGTTTAATATTAAATGCTAAACTTCCTTCTGCGTCCTTTTGAATGATAGAGTTATGACCAACTTTATTCAGTGATATTTTAAGCAACTTCAGTTTAGACGACTGACATACAGCACATCGATCTTATATTAGTGAAGTGTTGATTTCATCTGTTAGTTTAGTTTTCATTTGTTTGGGTTGTTGCCATATCGACAATGGGTTGAATAAATCAACGGAATAAAATGAATAAACGCAGCAATAATAATGTCAAATTGGAAAAATGCATTAAATGTCAATTGCCTTGATTTTGATTCAAAATCCGAATTTTCGGGGGCCTCCCCCTTCGTCAGGGATGAAAGTGCTAAAATCAAGACAATTGGCATCTAATGCATTCCTCTATTGTGACATTATTATTGTTATTTCTAGTACTGCCAATACGCGGAGGAAACACAATATTATATATATATATATATATATATATAGATATATATGCATATATCTATATATAATATAAATATATATATATATATATATATATACATATACATATATATATATATATATATATATATATAACGTTACATTGTGACATACTTCATGGACACCTACCAGGTTAATGTAGTAAAAACATTCTCCCAGTCCATTGATCATTACAGCCAGGCCGATTGTCCACAGCTCTGGGTACCTGAGGGCCTGCTGGATTTGTCGACAGAGTTTCGGCCTGTCGTCGTTAATGTCCTCCGCTGATTTTCCACTCTTCAGTCCCGAATCAACTGCATCATTGTTGTCGCATACATTCGGCATGTCCGGGATAAAAGCTTCCTTGCTATTTGAAGTTTTCGTAGATATACTATGTTTCACATCAGATTCTAAGTAAGTTAGACCACTTTCTTCAGCCTTTTTCCTGCTATTAGCGTGGTGACGCTTACAGGAATCTTCATGGGAGGCAGACGTGAGTTGATGATATGATTTGTAGTATTGTCTTTGAGTCGTTTTGCCTTCGAACACCTCACAATTCTTTGTCTCCTCGCCTGGTGGCTCCGCATCTCCTGATGTAGAAGGCGTGACAAAGGTCAGCACACAAAGACTACATACGACGAACGCCACGCAAGAGAAGATGCGCATTGTCCAACGCCACCCTAATCGACCGATGAGATAAGCTATAAGAGGGGCATTGGTGAGCATTCCTGCAAAGTTGAAGAATGATAGTCATGGTAGAGTCCACCAAGGTATAACTTTGTCTTATCTGTGTACATACACACTTGTAACTACACACATGGAAAGTCAACACAATCCCGTGACCTAGGACTCATAGAAGTCTTTACACAATGTTCGCTGTATCAATATATATATATATATATATTATGAAGAGCTAAAGACGGTCCCATATCAAAAGAGGACAATCGCACAACCCGATTTTACGACGAGATTCAAAACAGGTGACATTAGTCAAGGTAGTCAATCTTTAGTTTTAATTTCCAAAATTAATGTAAGAACAACAGTTCTCTTCTATACAATTCTTCAGTTTTGGAACATACTAGAAACAATTTTTCTTTTCTGTTTGTCTGTAGAACATTTATTTTTCTTGAATCGCATTATTATGAATATCATAGAAGTCCTTTCTCTTTTTTTTTTAAATAAAACTGCTTTTCTTTTAACCTTAAATAAAATTCAAAAGTATTAGTGCTTTTACAATACTTATTGATGATAGTCATTATGAATATAATATGCGTAATAATTACATAAAATATCCTCTTTATCTGAGGTTTATATGTTGTCGTGTGTGTGTGTGTGTGTGTGTGTGTGTGTGTTTTAATGCACAGAGCAGTGCCCTGGGTGAGATTTGATTATTTTAATACAGCCTAACCTTCATAACCTTTCTCGGTAAATACTTCCGAGAGAATGTACTTTATTCTAGGAGAGTGCATTTGTGTTGATCATAACTATACACAGCCCAGTCGCTGTACATGGTACGTCGCGACAGGGCTGTACGCGCGCGACCACCAATCACTAGGAGAGCGACGTAATCGTATCACGATAGCTTTGACTTTTGATACTTACGATCATTTTTGTCACTTCAAACTCATCGAGTATACTCTTCAATATTTACTCTACATCTGATGCTATATATATTCAAATGTACGTAATGAAACTTACCGAAATTGATCATCATATCCAGCATGTCCACACCGTACACAATCTTTCACGCCAGGCTAGGCTTAGATATCGGGTGGTCACGTGATGTGAATGCCCTTTCAAGCAGCGTACGCACGGTTACTAGTATACAGCTATAAACTGTACTGGTTTGTTCGACACTTTCAACGCACACGCGCTCGCTCTGGAGCACATCCGGTCACGCATGCGCATAAGTCAAGGCGCCATTTTGAATCCTGCAACGACGAAGCCCGACGGTCAGGAATTGCGCTAGAAAGTGTCATTTATTTGTTCCACGGACTTATCGCAAGTGGTCTCCATGGACCCAGTGTGGCGAACTATTCTTCTGTAATAGAAACATGCATTTAACGTGAGTAAAGTATTTTGTTTAAAGGAGAAAAGTATACATGTTCCTAAGTTTTGTAGTTGTGTTGAGGTTCCTCACTTCGAGGCTGCATGCCGTGCGCGTCAGACGCTGTTTTCGCATAGCGTAACAGTGTCTGGTCGGGCTATGTTGATCATTGTGTGTCATTCTAAAGATAAGAGTCTGCTCTTTGAGAATCTATCCTTAACTAAAATATCCTCGTCTGGTGATTTGTGTGTGTGTGTGTGTGTGTGTGTGTGTGTTTATACAATGAAGGAGAGAATCGGTTTTTGTTTTTGTTTTTTGCGCTGACTGATCAGCCAATAGTTAAATGAGATCACGATGTTTTGCAAACTTACGTTCACAGAGCGACAGCAGCTAGCTACCGTTGTTACAGGGTTCGTGTAGTATTGGTTGAGACTAACTTTAGGTTTCTAACATTTCTTGATGAGATAATGAAAAACCTCTGATGAAATATGAAAGAGCATGTAATTTCCAGAGGGATTTAACGTTCACTTGATGAAAATTGGTTTTGAAATGGCTGAGATATCCAAAGCAGAATTATCCAAATAAAAGTGGGACCCATTTTTTATTAGGATCGCTTCGTTTTACTCTGTGTTTGGATATCTCTGCCACTCCAAAACCGATTTTCATCTAATAAACTTTGATTCGCCATAAAATGGAATGTTCTGTATTGATTTCAAAAACGGTTTCTTTCAAAAAGTTGGAAGCATAATCCACATTTCCACCAATATTATACCATCCATTTATTAAACGAATAAAAACTGCAGCTTGTTTATCGCACTTTGTGCTTCATTTGTAATTCTCAAGAATGGACGTCTGCGGATGAGATAGTGTCACTGCAAGGCTGGGACATGCGCGTCTTCACACACATGTGAATTAAGTGAATACTATAATACTAGTAGAACACATCAGTGAAAGTTTGGGGAAAATCGGACAATCCGTGTAATAGTTATGATTTTTTTAAATATCTGCGCAGTCACTGTTGGATGAAAAGGCTACTGTCACATGCGTAGAACGATATAAGGAAATTACAAAGAGAATTTAACAAAATCTTATTTTAACAAAATGAACATTTCCTCGACTTGTCACTGACGTATTTTGTGGATACTATTATTCCCCCTGCCTTCAGAAAGAGGAAAGTCAAGCGTTATCTACTTATGAGCGAAAAGTAAATATATTTTGAATTTTCTTTATAAATAATTATTTTCTTATATCGTTCTACACAGTTGACATCGCAAGCTGTAGTAGTCCTCTCATCCATCAGTGACTAAGCAGAAACTTCAAAATATCATAACTTTTGAACGGATTTTCCTCAAACTCTAACTGATGTATTCTTCTACTATTCATTCACTCAATCAATCCACATAAATATGATTCTTGGCTTGTATTTAAATATAGATTCCTTCATTACTGATCTAACAGCAGGACAATTACTTGATAGAGATAGAAAATACGTTTACATATTCATTAATTTGCAGCTGTTCGCAAAGAGATTACAAAGATGTATTCTCAGTCTTACGCTAACATGGCATTGTCTATATTGTCTATGAATGATGAACATAAATTGTTCATATATTTTTTTCCAAGTTGAGAACTGAATTCTTCATTTCTACCAGACACACGTTATCAAGTAAGTACATCTTTTGTCTCTCTCTAAAAAAAAAAAAAAAAAAAAAAAAAAAAAAAAATATCATTTGTTATTACGCGTAGATGCAAAGTAAATGTACGAGAAAAGTCTGGTTACAGACATTTCCTATTTTCCAATATGCTTGGGCGCGCTATGGGATAGCATCATTTTATCAAAATCGCTTGATATCTCTAAGTAACATACACTAAATTGTGTTGGAAGAAAAATAATAACATGGTGTAAATAAAACATTGTGTATCTAAACAATGTTTCTCCTGAAAAGAATCTTGATATGATTATTCAATTCATATTTGAAGGTTCTGCAGACAAATTAAGTAGAAAACCACATTCCTGTTATGATCTATATAGGGACGGGGCGAGTATAAGAATCATTTCCCTCATATGACAATTGGTCTGATGTATACTATTAGCTGTCTGAATACTCTATGTCCGATACTAATAGTTCGCACCGTCAAGTATGATACTTAAACGACTTACCCACATTTGAACCAGAGAGACCTAGACTTGTTGCCCTCACACAGTTTTTCGTGGGGAAATACCTGCTTGTGAGCGAAAGCGAGGCCGCGTGGAAAGCCCCTTGACCGAGACCAAAGAGAAGGCTGTAGCTGACGAACATCGGGGCGATGCCGGGCATGAAGGAGGTGAGCAGGAGGCCAGAGGTCATCAGGATCACGCTGACCACGCCCACGAACCGGTAACCGACGCGTTCGATGACGACTTTCACGGGGAGAGCGGAGAGCAGGGAGAGGGAGAGCGAGGCACTACCAACCCAACCTAGAAGAAGGATGGTCAAGAATCATCTGGAATGTCCTTGTACCTATATACTACACGAGTACCGAAGAAAATACGTGAGCTACTAATGAAATCCAAAATTGCCAAAGAAATGGTCTCTATTTCCTATATTCCTCATAACTTTGCGAGCATATACATTGTAGGTGATCCCAATTTCGCACACACTTTATATGTTTGAATAATTATGTTTTGAGACACGGGGTCAAGGAACCAAATCAAACACTTTTCAAGAGATTAAGAATCGCACACGTATCAAAATGGTGTCCAAAATTGGTCAATTCATTATCCACTATCAACACCATTACGTTTGTAAACAAGTTCAATAGTGTTATGCAAATCAAATTTTACGAGATTCAATGACATTCAAAACATAAACTTAAATACTTAAATACTTTTAAGTATGTACACAAACATTACACACATGGTGTGGAGTTGTAAAAGTGTTTTTATTATTTGTGTTTTTCGAAATTTCAATACACATTTTGTTGAGTAAATTCTATATGCTTTAGAAAATATTTTAGACATTTAGATAAAGGGGCTGTCTACTTGCAAAGTTGAAGAGAAAAACAGGAAATGGCGGCAATTTTGCTCACCATTTTGAATTCTAGGAAGAGCTAAAGTGTATTACTGTTGCTTAACACATAACTACGGTAAAAGTGTGCATTGGTGATACCATATCTATGTATACAGTCTACTTGTAAAATGATGTGAAAACAGGAAATGGTGGCCATTTTGTAGACCATTTTTTTATATTAAATTTTCTGAAAATATTTGTTATCAATAATTCCCGAACTGTCTGTTTTATGTATATGTTTAGAAATACAAGACAGGCTGAAGATTATAGATTTCCCAATTTCAAGTATGAGTTCTCACGATCCGCAATAATATAATATTGGCCCTAAGATGTGGAATAGTCTCCCAAATGATATTAAGCAGTGTGTATCTAGGTCTGCATTTAAGAGAAAACGTAAGTAATATATTGTAAAATCAAATACGTGTAATAACGCCTTCCTACAATAATCCCCTTTATGCTAATATATAAATATACATATAAATATATATATATATATATAATATATATATATATATATATATATATATATATATATTATATATCAGGAGTTTTCGTTTTGTCTTGTTTCGGTTTGTTTTGTTTTTGTTTTGTTTTCCTCTTTTTTTTGTATTTTGTTACTTTTTACTAGGGAGAAGCCTTGACAGGTCAGTGGCCTTTGCTTCTTCCTCCACAATCTGTATTGCATAATTATGATTGACATGTTGTCCTGTATTGTTTATTTTTTTACCAGTTGTGCAAGTTGTGAAAATAAATGAAATAAAATTAATGAAATTTCAGGAAGCGGTCGAGTATTCTACAGGTACTAATGTGTTTCAAAACCTCTTGATAAGTATTCGTATCAGCTTTCTTGTGACTAAAAGCATGGTTTTAGACATCTAACGCGTGCATTGGGGTTACCTAATGTGAAAGGTTAAGAGAACTTCTGAAATGGCGGTCACTTTTTGAATTTCAGGAAGAACCAAAGTGTTTTTACTGGTAATTTTCTGTTTCAAAATATCTGAATGGGGTCTAAGTGCTTTGGTGATCCTCGTCTTTCAAAACATAATTATACATAGACATACATAGACATTGAAAGGGGGTAGGGCCTATATGGTGATACCGATTTTCAAAGTTATGAATAAAACAGGAAGTGCAGCATGGCGGCCACTTTGGACAACATCTTGCAATCTTGGATTGCGGAAAATGACTGAGCTATATAATGACCACTTTCAGTATGTTACTCTAGACATGTATTTCCGGATCTATTTTGAGAACGAAAAAGTAAGACGAAAAACAACAGCAACTTCTTATCAAAAATATCCAGGTTTAACTTTAAGCCTTATTATTTCAATTGATCTAATGCTCCTGGCCAATATGTAAAGTTATGTAATATTTCTTTCTTTTTTCTGACAGAAAAGGCTCTATAATCCCCAGTTACTAACTTATGTTGGTATAGGCTCTAATAGTGTATATGAAGCAAGAATAATCACTATATTCCTTGGATACTTGCGTTTGCTGTAGCTTATACAATGTACCTTTTGCCATCAGTCGAATCTTCATCTTCCAACAAGAGAAGACAGCAAACTTGTACTCAGGTCTATCGAATTCGAACAAAAACCACCCTGTCGATGGCACTAGTATTAATGTCAGACCAAACGTGTTTCACATATCTTACTAGACCAGCATGACTTGCAGGCTCAATTTTCAAGCTCCCACTATTTCCCTGTGTCGACTCTATGCGTCTTCTCATCGTATTTTGTAGAAAAACAAAAGATTGTAATCCACAGGGCTTTCCTTACCTGTCACCGTTGCGCTGCTCTTAAATTCCTTCTGGAACTCTATGAAGAAGAGCCCGAAGGCGTACGAAAAGCCGAACGAGACAAATAAGCTGGCCCATGTCGCAAGGACCACGAGCCAGCCCCAGAACCGGCCAAGTCGCTCTCTCAGACCAGCCCTACAGCCCTCTTTGCAGGTCATGACTGCTTGCAGCTTGAATAGCATTGTGCGGGCCGACTTACCAATACCCTACAAACAAAAAGCTAGGAGTAGAGCCTGGTACCTCGATGCGCGTCCGCATAACCACCCTGCTCGGATGCATCTCGAATGCTTACTGTAGATTACGATCTCTATAATATTTGACCAACTTATCTACTACCCCTGAACCACAAACATGACAAAGCAAAAAAAAAAAAAGAAATAAATTGAAAGGTCACATTAGGCACCATGTCTATGACGATACGATTAGCAATGGAGAGTTAACAACAACGAGTTTCTGCCCCCCCCCCTTCTCTCTCTCTCTCTCTCCCTCTCTCTCTCCCTCTCTGTCTTTCTGTAAATGCGTGGGCATGTACGTGGTTCTATGTTTGGGTTGAAGAAACAGTGTAAAGTACAGCTTTGTGACAATTGTTACATTATGGTCTATGATAAACAGATTGCTCTGACACGAACTATGGAACCCAGTTAATTTTTTTTTCCTGTAGTGAAACGCAGACCTGCACATGATCATTGTATAATCTCATGGTCGGACATCCGGGTATTTTGCGTGTCACGGGGTCATGGATAGCGGTGGAGTGAAAACAAACAGTCGCGTGAGCCTGGAGTGGTAACGCTGTACGCTGTACGCCCCGCGAGCATAGCGCTAGCGCAAGCTGTACTACTATACTGTAGCTGTGCGGGCGGCAGGATTAGGCCCTAGGCCTACCCTAAATTAGGCCCTACCCTAATCTACTACAGTACTAACGTTAGGCCAATAGACCTACCTGAAGTTTCTATAAGGTACTATTAAAGTATGCGTAGATATCGGGGTAGGGCCTACTCAAAGAGGTTCTACTGCACATCTGGCCATTTTGTCGGGTCGTTGATCCAGCCGCGATTTCATACGGGCACAGGTCCAGTTCGACTGCCTTCAACTTGGCAAAATACCGGGACCGATAGATCGACAGGATCCAGATTATTAGAATATTGCTGGCAAGACATGATGCATGTATCTCATGAATGATGGCACAAATGACAAAATGAATAATGAAAAACAGTCCCCATATCATGTCTGCGTAGAGTTGCACATAAGTTATACGCGTCGCGTCGCACATGCACAGCATGTATGCAGTATGCATGCGCATTTATATGCAGGCTTAGCGCATGCAAGCTGTTTGTTTTCACTCCAGTCAACCGGAAGTGACGTGTAGCCGACCGCAAGAATAGGCTCGTTGGCTCGAGTCCGAATATGTACGTGCAAATGAAATGCTTTCTGGGATGTAATTGGGATCCTCTTCGTTTCGCTGAAAAAAAAAACAACAACAATTATGTAAAATAATCATTTAATTCCCTTTGTGTCATTCCACTGTTGCGTCATCATAGTTTATCTTAGCCTTCTTATTACCCATAAGACAATACATTTAACCAAATCTATATCCTACAGAATTTTTAAAGTTTGGATGAATTTGTGCGATTTTCGTCAAATTTCAGTGAGTCAAATTCTTTTGATGTTTCTGCAAGCAATGCAAGAGTAATAACCATCCGAATTCAAGAAGCTTCTATAATTTCGGGCTCAAAGAATGTCTGTTTGATTGTTTGTTTGTTTGTTTGTGTGTGTGTGTGTGTGTTCATTTTCCATGTCAGACGGCCGGGTAGCCCACGTTCAGCTGCACTAGGCCTAGCCTTTAGTCAATGCGATCTGGGCTTATATCCCTGCGTGTCTGAATCGAGAGTAATTGCGATAAGAAGCAACGAACACGGTCGACGGCTGGGGCTGATGTAGTTCTGTGGGGCTCGGTCCAGCGATCACTGCTGTCACGCGCACTGCGTTAGTCTATTTTCAGACACTGTTGAGAGGCAAACAGCGCGCGAGGCCTTGTCCAAAGGCTACCATAGGCCCTACATGGCTGGTCCCAGCAGTTTTTTCTTGGTTTGTTTTGTGCGTTTATTTTTTACCTCTCCCATTGGGCTATTTATCATTCTGTAACCATGGTAATATGCGCACAATATTCCTCCATACAGATACAAATATTAAGTATCTAAGCGCGCAGACACAAGTTGTTGTTTTTTTCTTTCTGAAACACATCTTGCAATTGCTACTTGCAATAAATTGTTGATTTGGTAAATGAGAACTATACTTTGAACCATAATTTGGAATCATAGATATGTCTTTATACCATTTAAAGCCAATTTACTGACACCAATAAAACCAAATCATTAATTTTCCGTCATAAATACGATTCCTATCACATTGGCAAGGGTTGCAGGTATGTGAGGCAGGTATCCTGTGCTTCAGCACAGGAAAGGCATTCACGTCGCTCATACGCATGCAATTAAAAGACTGAGGTAAGAATAGTTTTTTTTTCTTTTTTTTTTCTGACCATCTGCACATGTTAACAGCTGTCTAATCCATGACTGTTTTTTTTTCTTTTGTAAATTGTAGCCTGTGCATAAATTTTTAACATTTTCACTCTTTCTTGTAGGCCCTATGTTATTTCTGAAACATTTTCATTCCACTCATTCTATGACCATGGGCGTCACGGGGGGGGGGGGGTGCGTTGGGTGCGAACGCACCCTTCTTTAGACTCTACCAATATACAGTATATATATATCAGTGCAGTGTTTTCATATCATATACAGTATATATATATATCAGTGAGGTCGCTCGCAGTCTGAAGTTATATATATATATATATATATATATATATATATATATCCCTAGTTGGCACCTTAGGGAGACATATTTGGGGGAAGTGTCTTCATTAGGGAGACAACTGGTCATTAAGGAGACAATTTTCGTGTCTCCATTGCGTAAACTGCCATTGAACATGTAATAATAAATTTGCATATAAAACAAATGGAAATGTCTTCCAAATGACCCATCTAGGAGTATATATATATATATATATATATATATATATATATATATAACTTCAGACTGCGAGCGACCTCAACGCCGGACGCCAAATGAGTATTCTTTTTTAATCTTTTATCTATTTTTTTTTTATTTATTGGTTGTTATTTTGCACCAGGGACAAAAAAAAAAAAAAAAAAAAATCGCACCCCAGGCTCTCGAAGCACTGATTTCACACATATCTATTCTACAGTGTTTACTATTCATTGTACTATATCGTATTATTTATCGTTAACTATTTCCTGTACATCCGTACGGTAGGGAGCACGCACGTACACAATTGCGTGTTTGTGTGTGTACGTGTGCTACAAGGATAGGGTCTATGCACAGCCTTAGCCTCATAAAAATTTTGGAGGGACAAGCATATCATAGTTTTGCCCCCCTCCCCCCCCCAAAAAAAAAAAAAAAATGATAATAATAATTCCTGAGATGAAATGATTTTGCTTTTTTTTTTGACAGAAAAAAGCCCCCCCCCCCCATAAAAATGTTGCAGGGGTAAACATATCTCCCCCCCCCCCACACACACACACAATTATAATTCCCCGAGATGAGAAGATTTTCTTGCTTTTTTGATAGAAATCTGTCCAAATATTTCACCCAAAGTGCGCACCAGGTTGCTGAATTTCAATTCTAAAAATGCAATGTCTCTCTCGTATGGGAGGGGGATACCCCTTCCCACACCCTCGTCCCGTTTGGTATATTTTCTATGGACTTAATACACCACCAGATTGATAGATTTACAAATTTTCATCGAAAGTGTGCACCAGATTGATCTGTCACTTCACTTTAAAAAAGAAATGCAAAAGTTCCGTCGTGTGGGAGGTGATAATTATCTCCTTTCAATTAACCCTTTACTTTCCCCGCTTGTTTTCCCTTCATAATTAGTACACTAAAAGTCTTGGGGGATCGAGAGCTTCCTAGATTCCAAATGTCTTTATGAGCTATTTTCATTTTAATTCTAAAAATGCAACAGCTTCCTCGTATGCAGGGGCATCAGTCTCGGAGGACAAGGGGGCAAACGTCATTTTGTCCCCCATTCTCGAAATTTTTCTTCCTGTTTTTGATAGAAAACTGTCCAAATATTTCACCCATTGTGCAAGGATTGTTGAATTTCAATTCTGAAAATGCAAAATCTCAGTCGCGTGGGAGGGGATACCCCCCCCCCCCTGCCCGTTAGCTCTCCAACCATACACTAAGCAAACTTGGGGATTGACAAATTTCAGAATATTTCATCAAAAAGCATGTTTGATATCTGTCACTTGAATTCAAATATATTCATAAGTTCCCTCATCCTCTCGAAGTTATGTTTCTCCCGCTCGGTTCCTACCCGCAGATTGAGACTTGACACATTTGGAAACTGACAATTTTTCGCAATATTTCACAGAAGTATGCATCGGATCGTTCTATTTCAGCTCATATCGATAATGCATCGCTCACAAACACCAGGTTACACACACACAATGTCATCGATGCGACTTCTATCATAGTACCTTGACCCGTAAATAAACTAGTACTAATACATGCTCGGTGTTTTAACATAATTAACATGAACACAGGAGCAGATGTGAGTGTTTTTATCTTTCGTGATGTCAGGGGACTCGCTTGACCTGGGCGTTCGATCATCAGTATTTCCCATTTCCTCATGGAAACCGCCAATGGTTCTGATTGCCATGCAAATCAGGCCCCTTACCCCCCCCCCCCAAAAAAAAAAAAAACAAAAAAAAAAAAAAACAAAAAACAAAACACACACACATACACACACACACACACACACACACACACTCACCACACACACACACACACACACACACACACACACAATTGCACACCACGTTTACATCCTTACAATCTGTATAAGGCATTTTCCCCTGATATACACTATTCTCTTGTGTGACCACAGAACAATGGTCTCAGTGCTGTTGAATTGTCTGCTCCCAATAATAATGATAAAAGATTGGAGAGACGAACGAGGAAGGAAATCAAGTGAACCTCCAAAATTATTTCATATATCATTTGCAATTCTGAACCGTGTTCGTTCATGTTGGCCAAATACAATCAGTAATATGAGGCAGACGTAAGTGTCGGGCGTCATTAAATGCTGGACAATTAATACACGACGATTGTGGGTTTGTACATTTTTATGTTTTGATTTCATTAATCAGCAACTCAAGTTGAAACAGTAAATAAGGTATATAGGCCTACATACGTGTCAGAGGATTAGTGATCAAGTCATCGAGTCGTTATCCCCGTTTCCTGCTGAATTGGTACACATACCTATAGAGGAAATTGCCTGTTTGTTCGTTAGTTGTTGTTGTTTTTTTATTTTTATTTTTTTGGGGGGGATTTGTTTTACAATGAATACGAATGAGATGCACCTTTCGCATAAACTCAAAGTGAGTAGTACATTGTATAGGCAACCTATCACCCTTTCAAATTAAACCCTCCCATTCATCCATATCGATGCTGTAATGTTTTGTAATTTCCTATCCGTGCACTTGTTCATCACTGTTTCAAAGTCAAAGTTGCAGTGCTAATGCTATCGAAAGGAATACTTACTACAAAGGTATCATAGCTACATAATAATTCTTGAATCAACGCTTGAAACCAGTGTTTAAGATACCATCGGAATTGGCAGTGACTTGGATAAGTCAATTTATTAAGTATGAACCAAAGACTTCCTTAAAGCATCAAAACCACCCCCTCCCCCCCCCCCCCCAAAAAAAAAGGCATGTCCGATGCTCGCAGAGCGGGTGATATTTATCCGGTCAAAATTATTACCGCCAACACGTTTCATTCGCTCATTCGTTCGTCATCATTCATTCATCCATTCATCCATTCATCCATTCATTCATCCATCCACTCATTCATTCATTCATTCATTCATTCATTCATTCATTCACCATGAACGTATCTAAAATTCATGTAGGAAAACAATTGCAGTACTGTAATGTAGGGAAACAATTGCAGTACTGTACAAGCGAAGTACGACATCGGAACGTAAAAATATGCAATGAGTTCAAAGCTATAAAAAGAAAGACTACAGAAATCAAAACATTCTCTTCGTATAATGAATTTTCGATGACATCTTCAAACCGGTAATGAGAGGGGGTATACACAGGATATGGTAACTGGTTCTCACGAAGTATGATACCCCAGAAAACATCAGATAATTATGACAAGCACTTTCGAAAACTCCGGATAAGTTCAAGGTTGGCTGGTCACATCTGGGGATGGGATTGTTCGAATTCTCGGCAGAACAAACTGTGGCGTCGGCGTTTCAGAAAGAAAAAAAAGATCAGATGTAAAGCCATCAGCATGAAAGTGTAAGTTTATGGGAGCTAAGATTTATAACCTTAGCCTTAATGTAACCTTGACTAGGGCCTATACATTAGTGCTTGCAGTATATCAAAACATTGAAAGTGTGCTTTGGAAAGAATGGTATCAATCTTTTACCAAGATGAAATCCATGTGGTTACATGACATTATGTATATTCATTCATTTCAGGTTTTCGACGATTATACATCATAATTCCGAAAATGTATTTTACGTTTAAGAATTTTTAGTTAAGGGCAGATTCTGAAAGAACAGATTCTTAGCTTTAAAATGATATGTAGCTTAATTCAAATGGACACTACTCTCCTACCCCATCTAAATAATGGGAAGAAAGCACACACTCTGGAAAGTGTTAACCGAGAAAAGAGGCTCTGAAGTATATACAGGGTCTATTCAAGTGCGGGTAAACTCTTGACCAAGCTGTGCTAGTTGTGGTATGAATGGGACAAAAACTGGATGCAAACCCCTGGAGCAACAACAATGAAGGAATTATCAGATTAAGCTGAAATTGAATATGCTGTATTAACACATTCTGTCCATGATTAATGCCTACTTTCAAAGCTATAACATCTATTCTTCAAAAGTTATTAGAGTAGAAAGTGAAGAGTAAGCAAAGGATATGAAAGCGACCTCTATTAGACATAACTGATCACACTACTTTACAAAAAAAGGACTGTAGAAAAAAAGCTATAAACACACTTTCCTATTCATTTTACGATCCCAAACTTAAAGATAATGTAGAAGAAGAATAGCTCTTTCAGATAATATGAAAAACTCAAGATTGACTTGGCTGACCAGTTTCACCTTTTTTGATTCCTCTCATAAAATGAAGGGGTGCGACGTTTTGCTCGTTTTGTGATGCATGGTCCCAGAATATAGTGTCTGATGTAATAGTAAATGGATCTTGTCTTGATCAATCCCAAGTTAATATAGGTTTTCCCGGTCAATTTCATACTTTTGTCATTCAAGTTCCTATTCCGAGCATTCGATTTCACGCATTCCACGCTCGCAGCACTGAATCAGCAATCAAATTCATAATCCGGTCATTCGAATTCACTATCCGAGCATTTAAATTCACTGTCGGAGCATTCAAATCCACTATCGCAACATTCGAATTCACTATCGGAGCATTCAAATTCAAGACAGGAGCACGCATTTCATCAATAAGCATTCAAATTCATGTCAAGCTGACGACGGAATCTCGTTGGTCATTGAAATTCGTGAATAGGCAACCATGTTCCAAATAACTGCATTCAATTTAAAAGAAGTCCTGAATGTAGTTAGTTTGGGGCCGTGTATGCATGTGTTTCTCATTTGGCCTTGAATATAAAATTATTAGGATTTATGATGATTATTTATATTGCAGTAGAGATCCACCTGTTCATTGACACTCGCGCTAAGCAAAAAGGAATATACAGATAGATGTCCCTCGGACTGGACATGAAATGGAGGTCCCATGTGTGAGAGAGTCACAACTCATGCACGCAAAAGATCCCACTTCATTATTCATCGCAGAGAGCAGAACATCCAACTGGACCCCATATTATGGAAGACCAACTATTGCAGCTGAATATGGGTTATCCAGCCATCTTTTTTGATGGAAAATGAAGCAAACAAACAAACAATAGGCACTATATAAGTCTACAGACGAGCATAATATGGAGGGTTGGTTGACACTTTCGGAAAAAAAAAAACAATTTCGACTATATTATTGACACTGATGCATGAACATTTTATACGTCTTGTTTGTTGTGTATTGCTGTCTTATTGATTTACTTTTGCGGGACTATGTGAGATCATTGTGTGTCAGTTTGTCTTTGATGAATTGTCATTATGGGGTTGGTGTTGGGGCGTTGTCAGCATGCAGTATCATCAAGAAATATGATTAAATTGCCGTTGTGTTGCTGATCGAACATTACAATTTGAAATTTATTGAGATGAAAAACAAAGAGTACATGAACAGAGAACAATGCAGAACCTGTAAACAATCATAATTACACTATATGCAAGCCTTCATTGGTTGTGTTGGTCCCTTTTCCTTTTTTACAAGTCTACTCCATTTTCCTAGTTAAATCGATTGCGCAAAGTAGGAACTTGATCGCTTAAAAATGAATATGAACGCTCAAAACAAGCGCATTGGGACTATCACGTGACTGTCGCATGAATTTGAATGCCCGAGTAGGAAAGTCGGTGCTCGCACTTTGAAATTGAATGCGCAATCGTGAATTTGATTTCACGAAAACGAAACAGAACGCCCATAGATGAAATTGATCGCTGGAATTCTGAATTTGAATGCCCGAATATTTTCGCGTGCGTGCGCTGCGTGAATTTGAATGCACATTAATGAATTTGAGTGACAAAAGTATGAAATTGACCGGGAAACTAATAGCTGCAGTCTGCTAATAATGCTTCGTTCTTTCCAGTATCAGAAATTGCAGCACGCTTTCTCTCATTTTTGGCTGCATGAATTACGAAATAAAAAATAAATGAAAATGAAATGAATAGTCAGCAGATGCTCGGCAAACACACACACACACACACACACACACAATTTACTATACTTTTTTTTAACAGAAATGAAGGTTTCAAAATCGAATAATTATATCATCATTTGATTGGGTGTCAATATTTGATTTTAAACTGTCGAACCGAAATTCAACAAGAAAAAAAAAGACAGTTTCATCTAACTCTAACAGTGATAGATGTTATTTTACCTTTTAAAGATGATTACTGACACGGATAATAACAACATATGCACAATACATAATTTGTTGTAGTGTCCGAAAATAGACATCTGGGAAAGGATAATGACCTTATTTTTTAATGTTCAAGAAAGAGTATTATCATAGATGAGAAAATTATAGTAATCGGGTTTATAATATGTAAGGATTATTTGTTTATTAACTCAATAGTAAATTTCATGGAATACCCAAATTATATTCGCTAAAGGTATATCACATATCACATGGAAGAATACAGAAATCAGCGTTTTACTGCAACATATTGTAAAATCATTCAAATATGAGTTCCTGTTATATTCTGTTGTATTGTAACGATATTGTTGTATTGTAATGATATTGATTGCACGAAGTAGGAACCTGATCGCCTAAAAATGAAATTGAACGCTCCAAACAAGCTCATCGGGACTGTCACATGACTATCGCATGAATCTGAACGCACGAGTAGGAAAGTCGGTGCTCACATGTGGAAATTGAATGCCCAATCGTGCATTTGATTTGACGAAAACGAAATAGAAAGCGCATAAATGACATTGATTGCTCGGATTCTGAATTTGAATGCCCGAATATTTTTGCGTGCGTGCGCTGTGTGAATTTGAGTGCAAATTTAATGAAATTGTATTGACAAACGTATGAAATTGGCCGGGAAAACCTATAATAATAATTTTGCACATACACAGTTCGTTCATCAGAAAATTTTATCATCATGACATATCCATTTGCTTCCCTGTCTGCCCTTACATAATATTGCAATTCAGTGTTATTTGCAGATGAAGGCATGACAATAATATTGTCATTATTGAACACACAATTAAGTTTATGAGACAGAATGTTGAGAGTGAAAAAAATATAACGTCAATATAGAGCAATTTCCAAACAGTTGCAATGAAACAACTCGAGGCAAGAATTTCATCACTTTGAATAATTACGCAGTACTCGCTGCATGTTACAATGTATAAAGATTAGAACCAGCACTGGTTGTCAAGTGGAAGCCCGATGGTTTAGTGAGTGACTAAACCCTTGGGCGATTGTCCGGACCGGCGATCAGGAGGTTGGAGATTCGAAGAATATGCATATCCATTATTTCTTTTATCATGACTACTACCACAGCACTGATCAAGTCAGTACTTATTTACGTCGATATGGGGCAACTTGTTAATCAGTTGCAATTACTATTTGTTGTTGTTATTGTTGTAGCTGCTGCTGCTGCTGTTTTCATAATGTTATCGTTGCTGATTTAATTTCTACTTCCATATCAATTTTGAAATAGGTACATGCTTCCCAAACACGTGCAGTCAAGAGGAGCTCACGACGATGACAAATCATTTCATTTCATTTCATTTCATTTCATTTATTTCATTCCTTCTTTCTTTTTTGTCAAACATAACACGAAATGAATCAGAAGATATAACATAGGCATGTATTCGACTTTACATGGTAGATAATGGTTAACAATTAGACATGCATACCGGCAGAATACAAAGTTATGTTTGGAGGGGAAAAAAAGAAAGAACTGAGAGGTTCACTGAAAAGCATGCTTGTAAATTGTGAACCACTCAAAAGATTCTTGTAAATACATTAAACTTTTTTTTTACAAAGACAGGAGAGAACAAGACAGGACAGAACAAGACAGTAGAAACACAACGACATTACATGACCTTACGGTAGGGTATACCATGACAGTAATAAAACACAAAAGAATAATGGAAAGGAAGGAGAGAAAGAAAAAGGAAATGAAAGGAAAAGCCATGGTATCATGGTATCTGACCTCAAATATGATTCCTACGTCATTTCATTTCATTTCATTTCATTTCATTTCATTTCATTTCTTTGTTTCCAAATGCAAATATTTCATAATCATTGCAAAGTAGCATTGACGATTTGCACAAGAAGATGAAATGTCATGAAGCAAATATACAAATAATGCAAACAATGGTATAACAAAAGTGCATTGTATAATGCACTTTTGTTATGCTGGTTCTAATCAGAGTTATACTCAACGTCTTCAAATTCTTCAGAATCGTTCTCTAAGAGCAGTATTGCAGGTGAATTCGAGATATCCAACTAATTTGTTATACTGACAAATTAATGTTGACACACTTGAGATGAGAAGAATTAAACATATGTTGTTCACAATGTATAAAGTCGCTTATAATTTAATCCCTAAAGTGAAATGTTTGAGTTGAAAATTGTTGATAATGATTTAAGGAATACAACGCTGATATTCAAGTTACCATAATTTATATATCAAAACCTGCTTTAGGCAAAGGAGTTTTAGTTATCAAGGTCCAAAATTACGGAATACATTGCCAACATGCGTAAAACAGCAAACAATTTTTAGCGGTTATAGACGGAGTTTAAATTTGAATCTGACACCACAGTGATATTGTACCCATTCCCCATTTTTTTTTCAAGTAAACCGAGCATGTATTCATTTTCTCATGTAAATATTTTTTGTTTCTTTTTTCACTTTTGTTCTGATTTGTTTCATCTAATTGTATTTTGCATATATGTTTCATGTACACGTTTATATGTTTTGAAAAAAGTATGTCATTTTTACCTCATGATGCACGGACATGAGGAAGAACAGCCATCTGGCTGAATCATGTGCCGTGTTGAAATAAATAAATGAAGTGAAATGAAATAAAAACACATACATCTGTACATACAAGCACAATATTATGAATGCACGGAATCGTGAAATTATTTCCAGTTGAAATAGCCCTCGCAAGCAAGGAATCATGGAGCTATATAGTGGAATAAATTCATTGACCTCCTTCAGATAGCATAGAGCATAGAATTGATAACACCACTTGAGGTGATAGTGATTATTATTCTAGACATGAAAATGATAACGATATGAAATTTAGAGAAGCATGAAACGATAGGAGGGGATGAAGAAAGAGAACGAAACTAAAGGAGAAAAGTGAAACAGAGGAAGAATACAAGGAAGGAGGTCGATACAATTGTTATGTGCAATTTAGTAACAGCAGTGCAACTGCAAATTAATGCTACTGCATACTACAATTACAATAATCACCAAAGGTTTGTAGTATACATTTTTCAGAAGGTAGACTTCTGTGAGGATGAGGATGGCGAAGTAGTTCTGGCATATTAAACTTTAAAGGTTCAACTCTGTTGGAATGACGAAATAAGCTTTGAATAGGTATCAAAGGGAGAGTTCAGCTAGCTTAGACAGAGTTTGGAATAAGCCCTTCGAGGTTGTATACGAAATCGCTTGGATTACGAAAACTTGTTCTTACGAAATATATTAACTTCATTTATATACTGTGAAATTAACAGAGAAAAGAAATAAAATCTCACTAATTTGATAAGTGAAAGTAATACATTTTGGTGTGTTATACAGTATATTCTAATCTATTAAAATTAATTTTGATTAATGCATAAGTAATCGTTACCTTTCAAATTTAATGCGTTTGGGAATGAAATTCGAGTGTCAATTTGATATTGTTTTCAGCCAGAACACCCTTCTACCAAAAAATACTGAACTCCCCCTTTACACCAAGTATGTGGTTATATTGCATACCTTGCCCAGGTAAAGGGGCCTTAACAAATTATTCACGGGGCTGGTACGGCGCCCGTACAGAGAGTGTTTTGATAGTAGCCAACCAATATCTTATTCGAAAACGTTATTAGCATGAAGGTTGGCCGATTATCACAACATGCCGACTCAAAGGCGATCCACAAATTCGTATTGGACCAGGTGGATATCTGACCTAGGCTTTACTAACTTAATTCATTCACTCACCCCTATTCAATAGCAATATAATAGGGACGCCATGTCCCCTGTTTTGTTGAACACTTATCCGGAATCATGTCTTTCACGCAACAGTATTTATGCAGACCCCCAATGATGCACCTGCATAAACTCTCACAAATTTTCTTCAGCCAGAATATATCCTTAATTGTAATTAAAATGATGTGAATTCATTGACTGCATTTCAAATGTCAGCCATTCTAAAAGTGTCACTGTAACGTGCATTATGATACAGAGTGCCGAAGTTTTGAAGCCACAATTTTATGCATGTGTATTGCAGTAGTTAAACGGTCTTAGTGGGGCCCTTGAGGATGATCTCGGGCTATGCATGTGAATCGCAAAAAAAAAAAAAAAAAAAATCTTACCCTTTATTTTTAATTGTTCCACTCATCCTTGTATGCCTGGATTTGGCCTGTCTGTGGGAGGTACACTCGATTGGTTCCCAATGGTTATCAAACGAGCCTAAGTGGCACTACAGTGTTCTGTGGCGCCACTGTTAGGCACTCTGCATAGTTACATCTGACTCTACATTTTACTCTAAGGCATAACTTGTCATTATTTTCCTATATCACATCCACTGTAAAGTTCCATTTCAGACAACGTTTGATTCTATATAATGTAGGTCCCTCTTTTTAATATCAACTGGCATATAATTGTAAATGTCATCGGTTTCTGAGTCCTTCATGGTTGTCCGCAATTTCTTTATAAATAAGATTTATATAGATTTAGTCCTACTCACTTTACGGGGAAAAAAAAAAGACCCAACAAACTAACATTTGTATAATTTATCATACGGTTGATAATACCTCGCATACAGAATACTGTTTATCAATAATAGGTAATATAACATTTATACCTGTCTGTTAGTTGCATTCTAATTTATGTAATTACTGTCTCATTTTGTAAATCAAATTAATAATTGTATTTCCTTAATTACACCCATAGTGTAGCAGGGAGCTTCCTCTGGTATCATGCTAATGTTTTGCATTGTTTTTTTTTCAGCTCATGTACATACCCAGACGCTGACCATGGCCTTGAGTACCATCCGTAACGATGTTGATTTTGTTTCATGTGTGTTCATGTTCGTTTCCTTGTTCTGTGTGTGTTTCATGTTTCTCTGTACACATTTCGTTTTCCTTTCTTCTTCTATAGGTCTGCAAACCCCCACGTAGCTGCTGAGTCAGGTCCAGGCGAGAAGCCAGTTATTAACTCCCGAATGTTTTATTATAACCATGGCTAACATAACAAATTTTGTTTTCAATTCCTTGAATAGTGATGAATTTTATGACACAGTAAGGCATTCTGAATCTGACCATGCAAATATTACTTCCAGTTTGTATGAAGATTATATATCCAATAAATACAATACCTCAGCACAAGAATTTGAATATAATTTCAACTCAAATGATCCAGTTCAGAGTCCATCATGTGTTTATTTGACTGAAAATCAATATAAGAATCGTATTATGAATACAGTCAATGAAACATTGTTGTTAACTCACTTTAACATACGCAGCATCAACAGAAACTTTGACAAGTTGCGTTTACTCCTAGAAAACCCAGATCAAAAATCTTGCTCCATCATAGGGCTAACAGAAACATGGTTGAACTCCAATATCAGTCATTTGTTTTCTTTACCTGGATTCGAATTTGTATTTAGAAATAGAAACAACAAAGTCGGTGGTGGAGTTGGTTTGTACATCTCGAAAAAAATTAAATATATTATACATGAGGAGATCAGTGTTATGAACGATAAACTCGAATCCCTTTTTATTGAATTGATAAATCCACATGGAAAAAAACATTGTGATTGGCGTAATTTACAGACCCCCTCGGTCGAATTTGAATGATTTTCTGACATATATGCAGGATTTAGTACAAAATCCCATTATACTTAACAAAGATACATTTTTAATGGGCGATTTTAATATTGATCTCTTGAAATGTAATTCCCAAAACAACCCACAAGAATTTATAGAAACATTAATGTCTGCTTCGTTTTTACCATTAATTTCCAAGCCTACCCGTGTCGCCAGTCAATCGGCTACCCTCATCACTGCTCATAGACAACATTTTTTCTAACGTTCTTCCACTTCCTGAGTCTGGTATCGTCCTCTCAGACACCACTGACCATTATCCTATATTTGCCCAGGTTCCAATTAAACTGACTAAACAAAATAACTATCACAAGCGACGTAAGATTACTGTAGATAAGCTTACAAGTCTCCAAAACAGCCTCAAAGAAATCGACTGGTCCTTTGTATACAACACCACCGATGTCAATTTGTCTTATGACTACTTCATATCTACTATTACCTCCGAAATCGATAACCATATTCCGCAGCGTAACATAAAAGATAGATATAAGCAAATTCCAAAACTCCCGTGGATAACCCAGTCCATATTACGATCTATGAATAGAAAAAATAATTTATTTTATAAATACAGATGCAATCCTACTGAAAAAAAATAAGAAAAAATATGTTTCATACAAAAACACACTCACCACATTATTGATGTTCGAACCCTTGAACTCACTATTAATTCAGAATTATCAAAGCTAACATCATGGTTCAGAAGTAACATACTATCTCTGAATGTGCAGAAGACTATTTAAATTTCATTCACTTTAAAGGGAGGAAATGCTCAGGTGCTCAACAAATTAATGTCAATCTAGATGGTACCCGCATTGAAAGGAAAACATGTACAAAGTTCCTTGGCGTATATATTAATGATAAACTTAATTGGAGTGACCATGTGAATCATATCGCTACACCGATATCCCGCAATATTGGTATATTATATAAAGTAAAAAGTTTTGTTTCTGACAAAGTGCTTTTGATGTTATATAACACTCTTATCTTACCTTATATTTCGTATTGTAATATTCTGTGGGCAACGTCAAAGAGTTTGACAGATAATATCCTTTTGTTGCAAAAGAAAGCTGTTCGCATATGTACAGGGTGTGGTTTCCTAGAACATGCAGACCCATTGTTCTTGAAATTAAAATGTTTAAAAGTAGATGATATACATTTCCTACAGACTGCCCTCTTCATGTTTCGTTCTAAGCAAGACCTATTACCTGTCTCTTTTTCGACAATGTTTCAACTTAACAGTGCAGTTCACTCGTATCCCACGAGACAAGCATCAGATATACATTTAGTGAACCCCGGTACTGCACTAGCCTATAAATCAGTCAGACATATTGCGGTCCTGATGTGTGGAATGCGCTACCTCAGCATGTTCGTAATTTACAAAAAAATAGTTACTTTCAAAAGGTCGATCAAACATATTCTATTATCAGCTTCACTGCTGAACTCCTGGATACAATTAACTATTAAACTTGCTGTGATCATATATTTCCCCTGAAATCAACATTTGAATGGGATTTATGAGAAATTTAATCAATTCAGTATAATTTGCTTATAATGACTTGACACTTTAAACTTTTTCTTGCTCTCTCTTGTCAATGTCCGACAGGACAAATAGGCACCACACATGCATTTCTTCTTTCCCCCTCATGTTCCCATGCTCTCTTTGTAAATACCCCTCCCCCCCCCCAACTCCTATCAAGTATCATTTAAACTATTTGCAAGCATATATAGATTGTGTGCAGGGGGGTTGCAACGATTCTCAAGCTTTAAGCTTATGTTGCAATTCCTTTGCGTGTTCGTTACCTTGAATAATGTAGCTCTCTTAGTGGAGTTGTATCCTGTAACTGCTTCTTATCAATGTATACTTATTGTGTATATTCTGTCTTGGCTATATGAGATGTACTTGCATACATTTGTATGCATTCCTATTTTGTGAACACGCATGAAATCTTGAATAAATAAATAAATAAATAAATATTGTAGATGTTTGTTTCGTTTTATTTTCTTCCTTCATCCATCACACGCAGCCCACTCGGTATCTGTAGTCTCATTGTGGGGATTATCTTGTCGGTCATCTCTTTGATAATCGTTGTAGCATATTTCGGTCTCACTATTAACACCGTGTACGGGTAAGCTTTTTGAACATTCGTGACTGTTTCTATATTATGTGCTGCATCTTACCATCTATTACACGGAACATGATTTTCCAGTACAAATCTGCAAACTCTGAGAATAGCACTCTTCAAAAATAGTTTTAAGATTGTTACGCGTTTTCAATGTGATGTGTGATAAGTGTATTTGATGACTTTTAATGGAAGTTTATGTAAATTGAAGTAATAATAATCCAGCCAGAAATATTTTTTTTTTTCGTCTCCTACCCAATAAAGGAGGAGAGTTGATACTCCCAATCTGACGGCATTTCTGTGTATTTGTAACTATCGTGAGAAATTCATGTCAGTTTGGTTTGTCTTATAGGTAATATTAATTTTACATCTTACATTTCACAGTAATTCAGAAGCTGTCTATGATAAAATGATCTTATTTAGTATGAATATACAAAGAGGAATAACTGCTAGATATCTGAATGTGGTTGGAAAAAACAAAAGAATGCAATAAGTACTAGTCCCGTTTAAACTAAACGTAGTACGCAATGGGTAGATGGGATATTCTCTTCTCTCCCTCTCTCTCTCTCTCTTCTGTATTCTACAGTCTTGTTTGCTCCAGCCCTCGTCCAGTGAAAATGTAACTTCTAGACAACGTTCTGACGGCGTCTGGTCAGGCTAGACTACACACATTTTTGTTGCTGTTGCGTCCCACTACGCCCCTTTCAGCCTATCATACGTGTAGTTTTACTCTTTAGTTTCGTGACTGCCGTGACAAATATTTTTGGCAGCTTAAAAATCTGACACGGCATCCACGGCAATCACGGCCTATCACTTTTGCCCATCCCGTTCTCCCACGTTGTCTCGCGTCCATCTTGTTTTGTCGACGGTGGCCTAAAACATAATTGCCGGGGCCGCCGGGAACATGGTGTAAACGTAGCATAAAGTTGCGCAATCTTACTCACCTATGTCGACCTGGCGGCTAACCGTAAGGCGGTAGACTATAATGGTTTGATAAGACCAGACCAACGAAATCAGATATAGGGATAGCTACATGATATTCCTGCCTTTCAGGCCTTATAACAACCGGACGGCCGCCGAGTAAGTTTTTCATAGGACAACAATGAAAATTTGATCAACATCGGATGAAAATGAAGGAAGTTGTGACATTTTGAATTTTCGCTGATTTTCAGGAATCAGTTCTTGAACTCTCACTATATGAATGTCATGATGATGTCGTCCCCTCACAACTTGCCATAGAGTTTGTACATAAAGTTGTGAAATTTCCAGTTTTTCATTCAAACGCAATTACGAACTGGTTTCAAATCCTGGTATATCAAACTAATCATTACTCTGTGAACTTATTGAACCACGGATAACATCATGTTATACATTTTAATTTTGACTGTTGGTCTCGTTTTGAAGATTTTACTCTTTCTTATCAGACTAACTCAATTAAGTGGACTGGAATTACTAAGTCACCGCCTTTTTGAAGGGCGCCACAGACGTTAAGTTACCGAAATGTGCTGCTTTCACTATTTATTATGATGGCCGCACATCCGATATTGAAATGCAACTTTATCTTCTTGTTCTTCTTGTTAAAGAGGAGAAAGGGATCTTATATCTGAGATTTATTAAATTATGCCTCTTTTACACAACTCACGTCAACGTGCCAAATCCTTTGCTTCTTTCCTACACCGACACTCAAACTACAAAGATTTTCAGGTTTTATAGCAGCGCATCTGTATTCAGATCATTTATCGGCAGCAAATTGTATGAAGTAGGCCCTATTGGATCTGTTGGAGAGTAGGAGGTAGGCCTACCATAGACAGACAATAATGGAGGTATATTATTTTTATACAAAAGTGTGTTTGTGTGTGTGTGTGCGTGCGTGTGTTTATTGGTTATTTTTATCCGACGTTTGTTTTTTTGTTATTTTCCTGTTTCAACATAGCATATTCATTATCGAATGCATTTCGCTTTCATCCATCACAGGCGTATTTCTTTCTGCGGAACCTCGTCTTGTGGTACGCAGTTGCCAGCGCCGATACTGTCTTTGCTGGTGGAGGGACTAACCATGGGGCTGGAGAAAGCCCTCTTGCGGCAAAAGTCGAAATAGGGTCCTCCCCTAACCATCTCGGTCACCCATGCAGTGTAGAAACTCAGTATAAAACAACGAACATGAATGACTATTTCTACTTTGAGCAGCAGTTTGTACTTAACACACTATCTTTACACCCTTTTATAACATCTTTATCCTAATTGTCATCCTTTTACATTGATTACCATGATTTTATACGGGTTACCATGTTTTTATCATTCTTAGGATCACTTCCATGACTTGTGCTACGATAATGGAATAGATTGATAACACATATAACCTAAACTCTGTTATAAACATAACATGATACTTTGATAGCGAGCGCACTATTTCGATTTTGTTTAAAAAATGTTAATGATATTCAATCCTAAAGAGTGGGCTGACGTTGTAAAAATTATAATAATGATAATAATAATAATAATAATAATAATAATAATCATAACAGTAGGATTGAAGACCGACAATTCGTATTCTTATCAATAATCAGACATTATCATTATTCTTTATGATAAACCTTCTTATTATTGTTTTCAATGTAACCACCATTTTCAGCAGTAGCAATATGTTAGTAATTACCGTTATCACTATTATTACGTTCTTCTTTTATTGTTGTAGATTTCCAAAAGAATGAGTTGCTGTTGATACAGTAACCGTTCACAGGGCGGTGAGTTGGCTCAGTCGGTAGCGCGTCTGCCTCACGATCACGCGCCCCGGGTTCGAACCCGAGTCTGGACTGATCAATGTTGCGTGTAAGCATACCGTCCCCTCTAGCAAGAGGCAAAACACTCTGTCCCTCGGATAGGACATAAAATGGAGGTCCCGTGTATGAGAGAGTGATAACTCATGCACGTAAAAGATCCCGCTTCATTCATTCATCGCATGCAAAGAGCAGGGTGTTTAATCCGGTGAAGTGGTCCCATCTCACATCCAACTGGACCCCATGGAAGTAGCTGAATATGGGCTATCCAACCATCTTCACAGATGGAAAATGAACAAACAAAAACAAAAACAACAAACATGCTGATACACTGTATATTGATGATTTCTGAATGTAATATTGCGTGTGTTGATTTTAAAGTGTCTTTTTGATGTCTCCCAATATTAAGTAATGATAAGTAGGAATAAGTTTGTTCATCATGTACTATGAATAAAAGCAACTTTAAATGCCCTTCGCTCCTGTCTTTCGAGCAGCTGCACATCTTTGATATTAATCATCTTTTGATAATGCGTTCTTGATGAAATGATCGCTGATGTAGGTAAAAACTGGATACAACTAAAAACTAAAGAGCAACTCGGTATAAGCACTATACAGTGGATATTTAATCCGATAGAAAATTTTCGTTTTCGCTTATCTCACAAAGTCTATGGGAATATGCAAATGAGTGAGTTGATGTCATCGCTCCCAACTTCCATGTAGGTAGTTCGTATACAAAATTACAGTCCGACCTCTCCTATCCGGCCTCCCTGTATCCGCATCTCTCTATTATCCAGCCGCGATCTCTCCCAGTTGTGATTATCACATTTGTTTGTTTAATCTAATATTTACCGGGAAAAGGGGGTTTCAAACTCAAACAAAACTCCTGCACAAACTCCCATGAATTACGTAGTGTATTATCAAATATTTCCAACATAATCAACGTACATTCACATCAAATTTTTATTTAAGATAGCATGCATTCAGATATTCTAGCAAAGGGAGAATTTCAGTTTACGCTATAGTCCTGCAGTAGTTCACTTGGACATTAGCTTTACACAGCTGCGCGTGTTAAACACTGAGTCTCCCATATCCGGCCAGGTTTATCCGGATGAGCGCCGGTCCCGACATGTCCGGATAGAAGAGGTCGGACTGTATTATCATACATGTTGTTTACTCAGTAATAACATTATCTTCAACTCTTTTCTTGCAGAAAACTGACAATTTTCTACATCTTTTTGTGCAGGATGAAATGGGGAATTGTGATATGGTGACATCATCAGAACAATTACTAATCTCTGACATGATATTATGCTATCCTTACCCCCCCCCCCTCCCCCCGATTATGATAGAATGTCTACAGTTAAAGACATAATTTGCCATTTGAAGATGAAACAAAAACCCAGCGTTACTGCTTCAAAATAGTTCTAAAGTGTGAGTTAGGGATAGAAACAACCAATGGAAAAATTTGAACCAGTATAATCGAATATAAATATACAAGATGTGAACAATAGTTGTAATGAAAATGTTTTCAGACTAAACCGTCAAGCTACAATTACGGTTTAATGAGAAAAATAGTGATATCTCCATATATTTTAGGCTTCATTGCAAAAATGTTATGTGGTAGGATGTTATGTGATACAACTGACCTACACATATGCATCAAAAGTGATATCTTGAACATTATTTAAATCACTGCTCCAAAGGGTAAACATTACCTTTGAGCTTGTAAATTAATTGATTGGTATGTCCTGTCTACTCTTTCTCGCAACTATGCATTCTTCATATTTTTTCTTGATGAAATGATGGCTGACAGTGGCTGATGACTGTATAAAATAAATGAATAAATATATACAACCAAAGTAACCAAAGACATCATCATAAGTCATCATTTCTTTGTTGTCCGTAGTCCATCTTGAGAGAGTGAAGAGAGAAAAATTATATGCCGTATATCTTATACGGGAAAAAAAAAAGAGAGGATTTATTAATCTCATTCTTTATTGAGAAAAGTGTAACACTGTTTTAAGGCAACCTTCGACAGAATAATCTTTTTACATCATGGGATATTGCCTGGTACAGAAACGTCTCCTCTTTAATGTATTAAAAATGGTATTCTATTTTATGTACATGTACACACATAAGAATCTCTACACGCTCGATTTTTGGAAGACTTCTTTTTTTCACCGTTACTACCTACTTGTATACAAAATCTCCAATAGAATATGTAAGTACAGTGTATACATACACTCAGCAAAAAAAGAAAGTAAAGGCTTTTTTGAGGTCATATTTTTCATAGAAGATTTGGATGAAAATCAATGTATTATATACCATATTATTATTTAATTGGCTATTAGGTTCATAGATTGACTAAAAAGAAAACTTTATGCATGAGTGAGCACATTCGTTTTTGTCCTCCAAGGCACAAAATTAAAAATTGCAAAAATTGACATGTTCTCTTTCATTTGCAAATGGTCTTCACGATAACATTGACAACAAAATACCAGTTCAACACAATGAGAGATATGAATTAAATAGCAAGAACAAGTTTTCTTTATCTCTCTATAACCTCTAAGGAAAGCAAAGTGGGAAACTAAAGGGGGAAAATAAGAATTTTCTGCAAGTCAAACTTCAAATAACATAGGGAATAATAAGCATACAGATGATTAAATGAGCATAATTTCTTTATTTATTTCTTTTAATCTAGTGGTTTAAGAATTCATGAGACAAATTCAAGAACCAAACATTGTTTACAATTTTCTAATTTGAAAAAAAGCCTCACATTTTTACCATTTTTGTTAATCATTTCTTCTCTTATTTCATTTGAATTTAGATTTGACATAAGATTCTTTATTTTCCTCCATTATTTTTACCTTTCATTGATCATTTGGGCTTTAAAGATATCATAGAGATCAAAGGTTTATTTTTGAAACTTAATTCATGTTTCGTTTACTGTGAATTTTTTTTGTTCTTATTGTTCTATGGGAGAGCACATACGCATCAATGACAACTTGTCCAGTTTTGCAATTTTTACTTTGTGCCCTGGAAGAGAAAAACAAAGGTGTTCACTCATGCGTAAATTTCCCTTTTTTTACGTTGACCTACCAGGCTGATAGCCAATTAAATTACCTTTAATATGGTATATAATTAATTAGCTTTCAGCCAAATGTTCTATGAGAAATACAAACTTGAAAAAGCGTTTACTTCCTTTTTTTTCCTTTTTTTTTCCTTTTTTTTTTTTTTTTTGCTGAGTGTATTAAATACATGCACATGCCCTCGAGGGGTAATTGCCCTGATACGGTCCCCGAAAATTATTATGAGATAACTCAGACCAATCTCTTTCTGGACAGTACTAACAAGTCAAGGCAAATATGATTTTTCCTCTTTGAACATCGAAGAAATATTTTATTCAACGATTTCATTTTTGAACGTAATATTGACTTTTAATATATTTGATTTTATATGCAATTCCTTCTTGGTATTCTTCACTGTATCAGGTCTATGTCTTTCTCCGAATAAAATGATAAATTATGTTACTGGATAATATTTGGCAACGTCTCCTTTAGTATCATCCACGGTGTTTTCGAAAATATCTCAAGATTTATATTTATTGACATATTTGGCAGATAATTTTCCATAAGTAACTTCTTTTCCCTTTCCAACTATCATTACCTCTATTTTGTGACGAAAATGATATGCCACCCATAAAGCTATAATTCATGTTACATGCAATAAGAGACATCTGAGATTTTAGTTTCAGCCCAAAGGACATTTAAGGTCTAACGTCAGTCATTGAATATTTCACTTTCCCTCTATTTGATACCTCCGTCACCATGCATTCTGCCTTGAGTGAGGTCATAAAATACACACTTTTATTTAAACAGTTGTGTCGCTTCCGCAGTAACATGAATGACAGATACTGTCAAGCAGAAATTAGAAGGAGCGACGAGGCGGAATATTTAAATCATTACAACTGTTTAATTAGTCTGTTTGCCTCCTAGAACGATGTCACTGAGATTAAAGGTTCAGAAATGTACGCAACGTCTTCTAGTAATGTTTGGCCCTCGACACTGCGCTGTTGAAAGGGAGTTAATTACTTGTATTTTCACAGTTCGTAAACATTTTAAAAGTGTTCTCTTCGCTGTAAATCAATATTGAATAGGTGCTATAAAGATTCAGGTGTCTAATTATTCTCTTTTTATGTATTTTTGTACCATTAGAATTGTTGCTTTATCAGGTATGTGTGTTGATACACTTAAACGCATAAGCACACACAGACTGTCAGAAGAAACACATTGACGCATACACACACACACACACACACACACACATAACTAGAGAGAGAGAGAGAGAGAGAGATATGAAAGATTTATCATTTATCTAACACCAGTCATGCAAATATACCATGATTATTTAAAGGGTGATATGTAACCTGTGATATGTGCTGAAGAGAGATTCCTTGTTTCCGCAGGTTGCTTCATATTCTATACCTCTTGACTGATCCATGGAGATCATTATCACGAAGCCTTTAACTACATGTATTAGTTACATTTGTTATTCATTAGCCACACTCACACAACACTTAGCCAGGTTCGACACAAAATAGCTTTAGCTAAAGTCCGAAACAAGAACACTTCGAATCTATGATTATTAGGGTAATCACTAGATACTATTCAACGAATCTGCTCGACGTAATGCATGTAGGGGTGCATTTATGTCGTGCAAAATGATCCTCACGTTTGGAGACTGGGAGCTGAAAGAAACTCTCCAAAACACCACACGCAAAATTCTTGCCGTACGGAATGTGACGCAGAAATGAGAATTCAAATCGATCATTATTCATCGTTCTAGTTTAACCTAAGAAATTTTTGCCGCTCGAAAGCCAGGAATATGTTCACTTCGTTAATATTGATTTCGGACGTCATATCTTACTGCCTTCAACTCGCCTCGAGTTTCCTGAGCCAAAAGGACATTGCAAAATCATAAGCTGAAGATTGTGAAGATGGAGAAGAGACCAGGAAAGGAAAGAGACTACCAGAGTTAGATAGATAGAAAGATAGATAGATAGATAGAGATAGAGAGAGAGAGAGAGAGAGAGAGAGATATGGTAGAGTGTGTTGCCTCTTCCGATAATAGTCTTCCAGTGTCACAGTCGAATTTTTGCCCACTTTTATATGCTGCTTTTAATAGGAAATGTTGTTACCGAAAGCACACACACTATTATGATTGTGAAAGGTAAATGATATATTCAATAAAATACAATTATTATGTAGCTATATATCTACATTATTGTTGACTAATTACTAATGGGAAAATATATAATTCTAAGAAGTTTCTTGGGAAGCTCCAGAGAAGACAGACAAATGCATCTTGGAAGTTCGATCTCAAGATTGTCACGATAGTTTAGATAATCATACAGAATAATTACAAAGGCATATCCGTCATGCAATTTGATGTGAACAAGTATAGTGACACAGAAAACACACTTTATAGGCGCAGTGAAATCATGCATTTTGTATATTGGGCCCTACTTTACACACGCTGCCTCTTGCGAGCGTTTCCCTGAACATTATTGCTTTGTCATTGACCTTTACCGACGATGGTATATAGGCCCTACTTCGAAGCGAGTATTTAAAAAGCCTCTCAAAACATCGAGACGCAGAAATTACAAGGCTGTAGGCTCCGTTTCATTAGAGAACGTAATTTTCTGAACAGAGTGATTTCTGAGATTCTACGTTCTAAGACACGAAAAAGAAATCATACCATCAAATCTAAAAGATAAAATCACACACATTCGAATAACATCGTATTTCTTCATCATTCATTTCAGCACATCCCCCAATGCCGATGATAATCATGTGCAAATCTATTCTATTTTACACATTTAAGGTGCTGGGGTTGATGATGCTAAAGAACAACAACAACAACAACAACAAAAACAGGTCACCACCTATAGAAGAGAAAATTAAAGTATCACTGTACATGTATTATCGCTAGCCGAGATTCACGATACATCTGGGGATTTTTGTCATTTTTATATTCTTTTATCTATTCATTTATTTTTTTGGCGGGGGAGGGAATTTTTCATCCAAATGAGGTATAGTAAATCAAGGCATGCCATGTACAGTGCATTCACAGTTAGATATTCTCTCACGAATTCATGCAAATGATTTCGTGCACTATATCTTTTAAGATGTCTTTATGCAGCATACAAATAGACATGCTCGAAAATACAAAGCAAGAAGTTTCAAGATTATATTTACACATTGTAAGTCTGAAGGAAGCACGAAAACTGCCTGAAAGGTATACAAATTGTACGTTTAAAGAGTTTGAATACATCGGTTCTTAAATGCCCTGTTTATCTTTGGGAGCAGTGATCTAAAAAATGTTTAAGATATCACTTTTGAGTCATGTGTAGGTCAGTTGTATCACAAAATATCCTACCATATAAGATTTTTGCAGTAGAGCCTAAAATATGAGGAGATAATTATCACTATTTTTCTCATTAAACCATAACTGAAGACGGTTTAGTCTGGAAACATTTTTATTACCACTATTATACACATTTTGTGCATTTAACAATACTTAAAATAGATGATACTGGTTCAAATGTTTACATTTGTTGTTTCTATCCCTAACGCACAATTTAGAACTATTTTGAAGCATTAATGCTGGGTTTTGGGTTTTTTTTTCCCCCGTAGAGAATCGTTATCTAAATAATAGTGAAGGCTTTTATCCCCCTTACCTGTTTGTCATTAGCATTCACTGTATTTTCTATCGTTTATCAACTCGTTTAAAATGGCCAATAGAGTCAGAATGTGTTTAATCACAATGGACAAAGAAGCTTTACACATTACGTCATGCGAAGTTATACCCTTTCACTGTACAGAGCAGATGAGAGATATTTACCATTTGTTGTTGTTTTTGTTTTTTTAATCAAAGCTATATTTAGGGAGTTATCAATGAGATAACCCTTTAAACGCGTTGGGGTGGTTATGTTTATCTCCGATCAAACTATCAATGCAGAGATTGTCTACTGAGATAAAAGAGAAAGGGGTTATTTCATCATCAGAATGTAATGTATCAAGCTTTAAAAGACAAGAAAAGAGATAGAGAGAAAGATATCGTTATGCTTTTATGTGTAATAAATGCGTATCGGCATGAAAAGTTGAGGAGTCAAACAGTTGTATATTGTTAAGCTTCTTAGATTGACTTTGATAGATTTTGAAAATGACAAACTCTTCTGCATCTCATAACTTGGATGTTGCAAAATACAACTCATGTCAAAATGTACACTGATTTAAGAAAAAAAAAATGTCTTTAAACCACTATTCATTATTTGCAAGAGAAAAAAAAAATCAGCTTTAGTGCTTCAAAAAAGTTTTTTATGTGAGTTAGAGATAGAAACAGTCAATGTTGAAATCTGAATGAGTATAATCAATATTAAGAACTGTTAGATACACACAATGTGACCAATAGTTTGATTAAAATATTGTTTATTGTTTCTACAATAATCCGACTACGGTCGATGACGGTTGTTTATCGAGAAAATTATGAGTCCTCATATTTGCGGCATTAGTGCAAACTTGTTATGTGATACAACTGAGCTATACACATGCTTCAATTGTGACAACTCAAACATTTTTAAATCACTGCTCCGAGTAAACAGTGGCTTTCACATATAATGCCAAAGTACATATACGTCATAGATTATAGATTTTAGCTTTGACACTCTAGTGAATCGAACTGATGTTGGTTATAAGTGTACGCATCATTGTTGATCAGTATTGTCCTGTTGTCATTAGGTTCAAGGCTCCGGTAGCACAAGATGGAGAGACAAATCTCTAGGAAGAAAGAAGAGAAGAGGGAGAGAGAATAGAGGCGATAGTGAAATAAAGAAAGAGAGAGAGAAAAAAAAAAGATAGAGGGAGGAGTATGGGGGAGGATGAGAGAATTGACAAGACACTATACTTTTTACCTGAAAACAGAGCTGCGTAGATACTGGACAGTCGTGACTGTCCTAATGATTAATTCAATTCAATTCAATTCAATTCAAAGGTTTTATTTTCACTTCTTTCAACAGAATGTACAAAAAATATAGATTCGACATGCGCTTGAAGGAATGATACATAGATAGCAAAGAATAACATTTGTCAATAATCATTACAAAATTAGGCATTTTTCATACAGACATACATTCTGCGAAAAAAAGTGGAGGTACCCACTCAAAAGACTATGCTTGTACAGCGTGGGCACCTCACAGGAGGAAAAAAAAGTGAAAACTTAACTGCAAGAGTGCGGGATGAAAAAAGAAGTGGAAAAGGGAAAAGGGAAGAAGCAGAAATACAAGTAAAGAGACGGGACAACTAAAAACAAAAAGCCTAGATCAATCGATACATTCAAGATCAAACCAACAGAGACTATTAGCCATATTAGAAGTGTAGAGCGTTGAAAGCGACGAGAAAATAGATTAGTGATATATACAATTGTATGGAATTGCTGATAGCAGAACATATATCTGCTCTGTGAAGGCACGTGTGATAATGTACAAGTTTGCAGTAAGAAAAACAGGGGATGCGATGTGGAATTCCGCGAAAGACGCGACCTATAACAAGCCTATGAAAAATCAATAACATCCTGGTGCTTACAAAACCTACTTACTGAAAAAGATAAACAAACAAAATTAATTTCTTTCTGTTACATTATAAGACTTAAGGAGGAATGATTTCAATCTTTTTTTGAATGAAAACAAAGAAGGAGCATTTTTTATGTCTGGACTAAGGGAGTTCCAGAATCTTGGGCCTGTATAAATGAATGTCTGCTGAGCTAACACAGTTCTAAGCAGGGGCAAGTGAAATTCATTAGACTGTCTTGTTGGGTAACTATGGTATGTCAGGTTACGAGGAAACATAGAATCAAATATAAACGGAAGACAGTTGTTATTATAACTATACATAAATTGTCCTAAATGAAATAAAAACAAATCTTTAATTTTCAGAATCTTATTTTCAGAAAACAAAGAAGCTGTAGGAGAGCAAGGAGCGGCATCACAAATGATTCGAAGTGCCTTCTTTTGTAACAATAAAACCCTATCTAATAATGTTTGATGCGTGTTTCCCCATGCCAAAATTCCGTAATTTAAATAAGGTAGTATCAAAGACGAATACAGTATAAATAAAGAATGTTGAGGAAGAAACAATTTGAACCTGTTAATGACGCCTATATTACGTGAAATAATCTTACAAACATAATCTATATGAAATTTCCAAGAAAGTTTATTATCTATTGTGATTCCAAGAAATTTTGTATATGAAACACTTTCTAAAACAGTATCATCAAAATAAATATCCATATTTAAATTATCTAAAGTGTTACTCAAAAAAAACATATACTTGGTTTTATTGATATTCAGGGACAGGTTATTAGCTCGTATCCAATCTCGTAAATTTTGTAACTCCGAATTTACTGTATGCAGAAGAGTATTTGGATCTTCATGTGAATAAAACACATTTGAGTCATCGGCGAAAAGTATGAATGATAACACTTGGGAGGAAGCACATAAATCATTAATATAAACAATAAACAACAATGGCCCCAATATACTACCTTGTGGCACGCCACAAATTAGTTCTCTCATATCAGAGTTATAATTGTTTATTGAAACATATTGTTTACGATCAGTTAGATAACTCCTGAACCACTCCAAGGCCTTCCCAGGTATACCATAGTGGGACAACTTATAAAGCAATATATTGATTAATAGTGTCGAAGGCCTTGGAGAAGTCCAGGAAGATACCGATCATATGAGAATGATTATCTAAAGCATGTGCTACTTTATCAATGAAATTCAAAAATGCATGAGAGGTGCTATGCTTTTCTCGAAAACCAAACTGGGAGTTAGTTAGAACACAATGCGTCTTCAAAAAATTCATTGTTCTTTTATATATAATTTTCTCTAAGATTTTTGATATGCAAGATAATAAAGAAATAGGTCTATAATTACTAATATCTAAGTTATCACCATTCTTAAATATAGGAATAACTTTTGCTATTTTCATTTGTTCCGGAAACTGACCATTTGACATTGACAAATTGAAAATATACACCAAAGGATCCACAATAGAATATATTGCTCCTTTTAAAATCATATTGCTTATATCATCATAACCTGCACTTTTTTTATTTTTCAAACCAGAAACAAGCCAGAAACAATATCAATAACCTTAATTGAGAAAAATGATAAAAGACATAGTAATACTCTCTCTTTTCTTCTCTCTTTTCCCCTCAGAAAAAAAAAAATCTTTTAATCACCAACGAAATAAATTTGGTGGAACATTGTGTCGAAAAAAAAAATGTCTCCAAGTATCGTATTGCGCTGTGGATCTCTCAACTCTCCAAGGATCGTTTCTCACGAAAAAGAAAAGAGAAAAAAGACAAAAATGGAACAAAGTCATCACACACTCAAATTTGTAACGCACAGCAGTCACAGTCATTCGCGAGGAGACATTTTGATCACGTTTGTGAATCAATTTCAAGCCTACTGAGGAACGCGCTGCTCGAGTTCGATAGAGCCTCTTTAAAAATCGATATGAGAGCCAACACAGTATGAATATAACAGGGATATTGCACAGTGGTGCTGGCATTATTTCGTTGTGGAGGCGTTTGTGAATACACCCGACATGCAGTTTTCGGCGTTATTTCAGTTATTTAGCTGTCGAGATTGTAGGCTGGTATGTCCCTTGTTCATGTATGATCTCTGCATGAATGCAGAGAGCCTCATTAGAAACACGGAGAAAGGAAAGGGCAGGTCGGAGTTGAAAGGTGAAGTGAAACGAGGATTCCATACTTATATACCACTTCAAACGCAGTATAGAAATCAGAAGACCATAGAACATCGTGCTCTGAAAAAAACTGGAAACTATTGAACTATTCCTGCGATGAAATCCGAGGAAAAGGTATAGAGGAAACATGACAAATGAGATTTTGCAACAAAATGCCAAATGATTAATTTCTCTGCAGAATCACCTGATTCTGAAGCTTCTTGAGCTACAGATTATCAAGATACAACTTCATCAGGGTTAAGAGGTAACATGTCTTATAAAGGTATGCGTAGAATATATCAACAAAAAGAATGACCTTCTCTTTTCTTCTCCTTCTTCATCAGGGGTAAACCTACTGTCCAACACCCCAAAGCAGGGACCAACCATGGCAGTCAGTGCGTTAACAGGTGGCGCGGAGAGAAAAGTTAGAAGCTAGTTGTGGTGCTCTTGAATGTATAGTGGAGCACTGTTGTTCACATACTAACATGCGAAGATAATACATTGTATCATCTGAAAACAAAAAAGTATAATTGTGCAGAGGTAAATACTTTGATTGATGATATAACTTTGAACATGACGTTGATGGCACATGTATAGCACAATGTTGTAGACAAGACTATGCATAATGTATATCACTAATCTGTATACTGTCTCAATAAAATGGAGGAGCGACTAAATTGTTCTAGTAGAACGGTATATTAATTTCAATAATTGCTTTTTCGTAGCAGTTTTGTAGGACCTAGTAAACAAACATATTTCCGCCAGACAGTATTATAGTTGCAAATCATTGACTATAGCAACATGATTCTTACAATGTGTGTGTGTTTTTATCTTTTTCTATTTTAGTGCAAAAAAAAAAATGCTGGTATGGCTGGAAGGTAATGATATCATCAAAATTTGTGCTGCTTCTCTGCATTGCAGTTCTACATAAGTAACAGTGAAACCAACTTTTAGTTTATGTCTGACTCCAACACTGGACATCTGCCTTTCTGATCCAAAGATAGTTCTGTATTCAACAATGTCCAATTGGACGTCGAGGATGGCTTAGTCGGTAGCGTTCAGCCTTGCAATACAGTGGCTCGGGTTCGGGCACGGGGTCGAATCCTGAGTGTTGCCGAACAATGTTGTGTGTTATCATGTCGTCCTCTCACTGGTAATATAGTTTTGAAACAAAACACTCTGTCCCTCGAATAAAAAACTAGAGGTTTCGTGCGTGAGAGAGTCACAACCCGCAGAAGTAAAAGATCCCACTTCATTCATTCATCGCGAAGAGCCGGATGCACATTAAAGGGACTGTACAGTACTGGTTGAGGTAGGGTTTCATGTTTTGAACATTCCTAAGTGAGATAGTGAAAAGCCTCTTATGAAATATGAGAGAGCATGTAATTTTAAGAAGGTTTCAACGTTTATTTGATGAAAATTGGTTTTCAAATGGCTGAGATATCCAAAAAAGTGCTGATAATAAAAGGCGACATGCCCCAACTTTATTAGTATCTCTTTGTTTCACTTTGTTCTTGGATATCTCAGCCATTTCAAAACCGATTTTCATCGAATAAACTTTTGATACCCTTTAGAACTGCATGCTCCTTGACATCTCATAGAGTGGTTTCTGAATATCTCACAAAATGTTAAACGCTAAATCTTCGCCTCGACCAGAACTGTACACACCCTTTAAACATGACGCATGAAAAGGTCCCCCCCCCCCATATGATTTGACCCACGGTAGACCAGCTAATGCGGGTAAATATGGGCTTTCCAGTCATCTTGTCATATGGAAAATGAAAATACACAAACAAGCAAAATGAATGTTTATGACGTGGATTTGCATATTTAGGCTACCTCCATATACCTGCGCCAACAAGGCCATTTGTTACATAAAACTTAAACTTGGCATACATGACTATACTGAAGACAAGCGTTCGACTATGACATTGCACGCATTGGGATCCTTGGCAAGAAGCGGCTCACTTTTCGAGCTTTGGGACGGTTTATCCGCATTTCTCTGTCGATGTAGCTCCATCAAGATATATCGTTCTGGGGCCGAGATCTTTTGATAGACGGGACTGATCACATACAGAGCGCCTGCGACAATGTACATTCCCATAAAGCCCCAGATTCCGCTGACGTAAGAACCATGGCGGTCGATGCTTTGTCCTGCAAATTAAACGAGTCTTTATGATAACATATACGGAGGAAATACACAGTAAAAGATATTTTGTTGCGAACGTATTTGTCTAAAATCCTGTCTTTATGTAATCATAAGTTCCTATGAGTCTATAGATCTTTTGTCTTTTCTGGTTTCAGGATACTATAGAAACGAGCATATCATACATGGCTTCAAAAAGCCGACTTGTGGCGGTCTGTCCGTGGCTTGAAGCCTGGTCAACCCAAGCTAACCCACGGACACAAGTATAGATTATCATTATGTCAACGAATTTTAAGTAACTCGGCAAAGTTCAGTGACTAAACACTGAATGCAGGAGAGCTATAATCTGTAAGGAGAACATACAAGTTGTCTTGTACCTAAGGCCTACACGACACTCATTTTGTACGACCTCGGCTCGAATTAAAAAAGAAAAAAAGATAAGAATAAGAATATACACTGTTTATGATATATATATATATATATATATATATATATAGAGAGAGAGAGAGAGAGAGAGAGAGAGAGAGAGAGAGTATTATTATATTCTGTTGCCGGTATCAAATGAAATTCTTATGTTTAAGTGATAAAGCAATAGCTTGTCTCCAACGAGGTAATCTGTACATTTTAAGACTTTTGCAGTCATTGTGCGCAGTCGTCATCTATTTGAAGAAAGACATTCATCATGTAATTTAAATCGGAGTCAATTCATCCTTGCTCTTATACGCGCTGAAGAGCGAATTGAATCACAAAACTCGTTGATGCATTTACTTTGAAATAGATTTACGCACCGCAGAAAGTGTGAATTGAAATCA
Organism: Diadema setosum; assembly: GCF_964275005.1. Lineage (NCBI taxonomy): Eukaryota > Metazoa > Echinodermata > Echinoidea > Diadematoida > Diadematidae > Diadema > Diadema setosum. Next base: position 9,671,825 of record NC_092700.1, read on the forward strand.
TGTTGCATTCTAAATCGAGATGATCACAGTGTGCCGCTTATAACAATTAAGTGAAGTTTCTCTTTCACAAACACAAACACAAACGCAAACACCGTTCATGTTTCACAAAAACTGATTACTCGGGGCTTACATCCATACAAGCTTGCTTTCATGTAGATCCCGTCAAACTTCTCTTTGTACAAACCGAACTGAGATTTCGACCAGTTATCATTATAACTTGTGTGTATACCATGTAAGTACATTGTATATTGTTTTTTGTTTGTTTTGTTTATTATTGGCAAGGCACAAGAACTTGTGCTATTACTTTTTGATGTAATATTGATATATACGAAAAGTATGAAATAAATTGAAATTGACATTGACATTGAAAATTGCAGTGTGTCATTTAATGATTCGTTCCCAAATGTTATAAATTTTCCTTGGACATGTTGGACGCTACATAGTATTTTGAAAGAGCAGATTACGACCATAGTACCATAACTGGATTGCGATACTTCGCCTATTATAGGTAGAAGGGAGGGAGTCCGGCCATTGAACAATGACTGTATTCAAGAGTTTTGGATAGAGAGAGAAAAAAATGGCAAGGATTTTGAGTATACTTTACCGACGACGGAACTGAGTAGGTAGCCGAGACCGTTGCACCAAATGGTGATGGCCCATGTCGCATCCGCTTTGGCTGGTCCGAAGAACTTTTGAGGTAGTGTAAGGACCAGTGTCGAGGTCATTCCGAGAGTGCAACCAACAACTGTCACACAATAATTATCGCAACCATGATCAGTGCACTTTTTTTTAAATAAAGAAGAAATTTATATTTTCTTAGCCTGACAAAGGAGCAACAGGCTCATTCATTATGCATGTATTTTTGGCAGTAAAGGATTTATCAAAACGATGACCCAATTACACAACTCATCTTTATAATGATAAAACAATGATGATTGTCTACATGAGGGTAATAAAAAATATTTTTCACTTTCCCTTGGTTAGCGAAAGAAATTTTTTATATTGTTCACATCTTGTCTTCTAAAGCAATTAACTTTCCTTCTAAAAACAAAAGCAAACAAATCACATTCTGAATAAATGAATGAATGAATGAATGAATGAATGAATCATTCATTCATTCAATCAATCAATCAATCAATAAAAAAAAAAAAACACAATGGAACAGAACATATGTGTATCACCCCTTTCCTCCATTCCATGTAGTATAGTTGCAGGGTACTCGTCACGATGAGCGAATAGAAATATAACGAAAAGCTCACCTCCACCTATGATGAGCATCGGTACCATCGTCTCGACCACGAGGAGTGCGGCCATGACACCGGCATTGATCGCGACCATGATGACCAGCAGGTAGAGAGTCGGGAAGGGGACCCACTCACCCCCTATCACGAGAAGGAACTTCCCCACGAAACACGTCACGCCCATGACGGAGATCACACTCGAGCCCTGCGTCTCCGTAAAGCCGACGGACACCATGTAGCTAACCTACAGAGTGCACGATGATAAGCTAGTTTGCAAAATTTATTTGACTTCAATCTCTGATTTTCAAACCATTTTCCAAAGCTTAAATGCATGGTACAGCTGAGATGGGATTCAGGTTTCCAAAGTTTTTGATGATAATATTTACTTTTAGACAATGGGAAACGTCTTATGAAATAATTATGAAAGAACATATTTCTGTACGAGGAATTCAAAGTTTATTTGATGAAAATGGGTTTTGAAATGGCTGAGATGTCCAAAACAAAGCGATTATGATAAAACGTGGAACCAGTCTTTTATTTATTTTATTTATCGCTTTGTTTTCCTTTGTTTGTTTTTTACGTCGCTTCTCAGTGGGTCCCCCCATCTCCACCGTCTGATAATTCATCACTATAGTGCTTATTCATTATGATCTCAATTTCAATTTCAATTTTCAATTTCAATTTTATTCGGCAACTGTATGATACAACATAAAAAAGTGCACATTATAAAAGACATAACATTCTAAAGTATAATGTACCTCCCTTTTTATTGATTATTGTTGAAATTCTTTACTTTAACGTATACTGTGCATTATTATGTTATTATGATGCATTGGAGAAAAAAATGAAATGAAAAAAAAAATGAACTGAAAATAGGCGGAGGACCTGACGCCTAAAGTTTTTCCGAATGATGATTATCTCCAAGGTAATATCAATAGTTCTTCTGTGTTCTCTTTCCTTCCTTTTCCCTCTGTCCCTACCCATTCTGTACTGTCTGCGTCTTTGTTTCCCCGAGCGTCTGTGTGTATGTGTGTAGGTGGTTTTGTGTAGGTCTACTTCATCTGTTTCGTCAATTTGTTTCATTATCAAGTTCAATTAATCTGAAGAAATAAAAAAATCATGTCCTTCGTGCGGGCCTCTCTTTTTCATTTAAACAATGATGTTGAACAAATAGTTTCGTATGAAATGTTTATACATTTTGGTATCACATGGATTTTATATTATTGTCTGGGGAAAATGTGATATTGGAAATGGAATACTAAGATTTGAATTGATATCTGATTTACAGTTCGTCGACATGGGTTGCAGCATTTCAAGAAATTAGCAATGACACGCTCGGCATCATGTTTGATAACCCAGAAAGTGTTTTGTTGTTGTTGTACCTTTTAAGATGTGATTGAATAAAAGGTTCCTTTTCAAAATACAGTGCCCTGTCTTTCGCTCTCTCTCTCTCTCTCTCTCTCTCATTCTGGTATTGTTTTGACAGATTTCTTTTACCCGCCAAAGGAACAAAATATTCTGCGTAACATTGTACAACTGTACTACAATTTAGGGGACTGCCCTAGTACGTTGACCTTCTTTTGTTGAAGCGTTGAATTTGTCGGTCAGTTTAGTTTCGATTTCTGTTTGTTTGTTGTTGTTTTTTTGTATATAGACAATGGGTTGCATTATTTCAACCGAAGCAAAAGTGAGCACATCATTAGACGATGGTTTAATATCAAATGCTAAACTTCTTTCTGCGTCCTTAGTCTTGACCAACTTTATCCAATGATATTTTAAATAACTTCAGTTTAGAAGACTCATGCAGTACATTGACCTTGTAATGCTGAAGTGTTGATTTCGTCTATTAGTTTACTTTTCATTTGTTTTGGATTTTTCATAAATCAAACGGAATAAAATGAATATATATATATATATATAATCAGTACGTAAGTAAAGTGTGAACTGCAATAACGCTGACAGTGCTCAACTATTATAGAATGTGTATCTGTATCTGTTGTTTGCTTGCTTGCTTGAGTGCACCAGAGCTGTATGTCTTACACTGTACTTAAACAAGAAACTGTTACGAAGTTGATTTAGTTGCTGATGAGGCTTCGGCCGAAACAGATTGTCCAGCTAAGTCACTAAATAAAGCAACGCCTTCCATCCTACTATATATATATATATATATATATATATATATATATATATATATATGAAGAGTTTGTTCGCAAGAACCGATAAGTCCATATTTGCCAAATGGAGATATTTGCGATTAAAGGTCAGGAAAAATAAAGAGAATAATAAGAAAATTTTTTGCTTCTTATAACCATAACTTCAAAAATCTACCTTTATATGTGGTGACCAATATATCATTTAAAAGGTATTATTTTGTACTTTATGACAGAGACCGTACTTCAAAATCTTCAAAAATGGACTTATCGGTTTTTGCGAACAAACTCTTCATATATGTATATTGGAACAAAGAACGGGAAAACTGACCAGAAGTAAATATGCTCAAAGTTTTCACTATATTATATATATATATATATATATATATATATATATATATATATATGTATATATATATATATATATATATATATGTATATATATATATATATATATATTATACATTTTATATACTTATATATTTATTCATATATATAAATAAAGAAAGAAAGAAAACTTTATATTGTGACACATACTTCATGGACACCTACCAGGTTGATGTAGTAAAAACAATCTCCCAGTCCATTGATCGTTACAGCCAGGCCGATTGTCCACAGCTCTGGGTACCTGAGGGCCTGCTGGATTTGTCGCCAGAGTTTCGGCTTGTCGTCGTTACTGTCCTCCGCTGCTTTTCCACTTTCCAGTCCCGAATCACCTGCATCATTGTTGTCGCATACATTCGGCGTGTCCGGGATGAAAGCTTCCTTGATATTTGAAGCTTTTGTAGATATACCATGTTTCACATCAGATTCTAAGTAAGTTGGACCACTTTCTTCAGCCTTTTTCCTGCTGTTAGCGTGGTGACGCTTACAGGAATCTTCACTGACGGTAGAAGTGAGTTGATGATATGATTTGTAGTCTTGTCTTTCAGTCGTTTCGAACACTTCGAACACCTTCGAACCTTCGAACACCTCACAATTCTTTGTCTCCTCGCCTGATGGCTCCGCATCTCCTGATGTAGAAGGCACGACAAAGGTCAGCACGCAAAGACTACATACGACGAACGCCACACAAGAGAAGGTGCGCATTGTCCAACGCCACCCTAACTGACCAATGAGGTAATCTACAAGAAGGACATTGGTGAGCATTCCTGCAAAGTTGAAGAATAATATGGTAGAGTCCACCAAGGTATAATTTTATAACATCTGTGTGCACACACACTTGTAACTACACACATTTAAAGTCAACACAATCCCCTGACCTATAACTCACTAGTAGTTTTTTTTTTTCACAATGTTTGCTGTTAAAAAAAAAAGTACGATTATGATGAGTTATAGACGGTCTCATATCAAAAGAGGACGATCGCACAACCCGATTTTACGACAAGTTTCAAAATAGGTGAAATTAATTAGTCAAGGTAGTCAATCTTTAGTTTTCATTTCCAAAATTAATGTAAGAACAACTCTTCTATATAATTCTTCAGTTTGGGAACATATTAGAAACAGGATTTATTTTTCTGTTTGTCTATAGAACATTTATTTCTCTTGAATAGCATGATTACGAATGTCATAGAAGTTCTCAATTTTTAAAGCCGCTTTTCTTTTAACCTTAAGTAACCTATGAAAGTATTACTACTGTCACAGTTGATGCTGGTCATATATATATATATATATATATATATATATATATATATATATATAATGAGCGTAATGATTACAGAAAGTATCCACTTTATCTGAGAAGGTTTATATGGTGGGTGTGTGTGTGTGTGAGTGTGTGTGTTTTCTTTTTATTCAATGCACAGAGCAGCCCTCGGTAAGATTCGATTTTTAATTTTTTTTTTATTTATCTTTTTTTTATATATAGAGCCTAACCTTCAAAACTTCTTTTCTCGGTAAACACTTTCAAGAGAAAATAGAAGGGCTTTGAAGAAGAATATAAATTACACCAAGTCTGAAAGATTGAAGGAAAGATACAAGAAATAATACCAAGAAACAAACAAAACAGTGCAGAGAAAAACCAGAGCTGACAAGCGAGCATACCTGGATGATCTAGCAAACAAGGCAGAAGAAGCAGCTAGAAAAGGGGAACAAGGGAAAGTGTACAAGATCACCAAAGTAGTGAGTGGAAAACACAGACGAGCAACTGAGATGCCAATAGAAGACAAAAATGGTCAGTTGTTAACAATCGAGGCACAACAGGAAGCTCGTTGGGCTGAGCACTTCAAGGAAGTGCTAAACAGACCCTCACCCACAACAGAACCAGATGTAGCACCTGCAGGAGATGACTTGGAAATAAGCATTGATCCACCAACAAGGGAGGAAATTGTCTCAGCCATTAAGACCCTAAAAAGTGGAAAAGCCCCTGGCCAAGACAATTTGAATGCCGAACTTTTTAAGACAGAACCTGACATGGCCTCCAAACTACTTCAACCACTTTTCACAGCTCTTTGGCAGAAGAAAGAGATACCTGATGACTGGTTGGAAGGCATTATTATAAAGATACCAAAGAAGGGCATTTTGAGAAATTGTAATAACTGGCGCGGAATTACACTTTTATCAGTACCTAGTAAAATTATGGCAAAAAATTGTGCAACGTCTAACAGAGGCAGTCGATGAGAAGCTGCGGAAGGAACAGGCAGGATTCCGCAAAGGGAGATCGTGCATAGACCAAATATTTGCACTACGTAACATCATCGAACAGTGCACGGAGTGGCAGAGACAGATATACATCAACTTTGTTGACTTTGAAAAGGCCTTTGATAGTATACACCGGGACGGCCTCTGGAAAATCTTGAGGATGTATGGAATCCCACAGCACATAGTGGAACTCATCAAGACGTTCTACACCAACTTCAAATGCAGGGTTGGGAATAGCGACCTGGCATTCCAAGTAAAGACTGGAGTCAGACAAGGATGTGTGATGTCAGCATTGCTCTTCAACATCGTTATTTATTGGGTAATGCGCCGTACAACAGACGACAAAACTAGAGGCATACGATGGACTCTCTTCTCAGCACTAGAAGACCTTGACTTTGCTGATGATCTGGTCCTAGTCTCACACACTCACCAACATATGCAAGAGAAAACAACACGGCTGAGCTACTTTGCACAACAAGTTGGCTTGAAAATAAACCAGAAGAAATCTGAAGTGATGGTCTTAAATTTCTCGGACCCACTACCAATCCATGTAAATGGTAATTTGCCCTACCAGAAACAGATGAGTTCGCTTATCCAGGCAGTATACTGTAAAACAAGACGGAGGTGCACACAGTGATATAAAAAACAGAATCAACAAAGCTAGGAACGCCTTTAGAAGTCTAAACAACATTTGGAAGTCACAACAGTACAGAATCAAGACAAAACTTAAGTTGTATCAGAGCTGCGTTCTCTCCACCCTCCTCTATGGTGCAGAATGCTGGAGAATAACAGCCAATGATATTCATCAGCTGTCGGTATTTCACACCAAAAGTTTGAGGAAGATTTGTCGGATTTTTTGGCCAAACAAAATATCAAATGAAGAGCTATTGATAAGCAGTGGCGTATCTAGGGGGGGGGGGGGCAAGGGGGGCACGTGCCCCGGGCGCCACTCCTTGGGGGCGCAAAAAAAGGGGGAAAACGAAGAAGAAGAAGAAAAAAAACGAAAAAAAAAACGAAGAAAAAGAAAAAAAGAAAAGAAGAAGGAGAAGAAGGAGGAAAAAAAAAAAAACCTCGCCCGGAAGGGGAGAGGGAGAATGGTGGGGGGGGGGGGGCAGAAAACCAAATCAAACAAGATAAAAACTAAACATGATGATGACGCGGACAAAATGACAATGTTTATTGTGTTCACACAAAAATTCCATGTTCTGTGAGCTGAAATACAAAAATTTTCGGCTCGCTCGCTGCGCTCACTCGCCAAAATTTATATAAAAAAGAAGGTAAGAACAAAACATGATGATGACAAAATGACAGTGTCTATTGTGTTCACACATGTAATTTTATATTTAGCAGGCAAAATGTTTCACGGAGCAGCGGCTGCAATTTCTTTCGTTCTGAAGCGATCGCCAATTGGATCAAAAGAAGGCGCCAACGGTTTCGAACATACGGGGGGGGGGGCGCAAAAAAAAACGAATCAAACAAGATAATAACAAGACGTAATGATGACGCGGAAATATACAAATTTCGGCTCACTCGCTCGTACTAATTTAGAGTATTTTTTCAAGTCCTCGGTTTGTTGGTATAAATCGTTAACTATAAGGCCGTCACTATATCTTGATTAGAATTGTAAGACTTAATAAGCAAAAAAATGACAAGAGTTTCATGATTCAATTTGTAAGCTGAAATACAAAAATTTTCGCTGCGCTCGCTCGCCAAAATTTGTATGAAAAAAGAGAAGAAGATAAGAAAAAACGTGACGATGGCGCGGACAAAATGATAATGTATATTGTGTTCACTCATGTCATTTTATATTTAGCAGGAAAAATGTTACACGGAGCAGCGACTGCAATTTCATTCGTTCTGAAGCGATCGCCGATTTTATCAAAAGAGGACGCCAACAGTTTCGAACATACGGGGGAGGGGGGCGCAAAAAAAAAAAAAAAACCCAAAAAGATAAGAAAAAAACGTAATGATGACCCAGAAATATACAAATTTCGGCTCACTCGCTCGTACTAATTTAGAGTATTTTTTCAGGTCCTCACTTTGTTGGTATAAATCGTTATCAATAAGGTCGTCACTATAATTGTGAGATTTAATAAGCAAAAAATGACAAGAATTCCATGTTTTGTAAGCTGAAATACGAAAATTTTCGGCTCGCTCGCTGCGCTCGCTCGCCAAAATTTATATAAAAAAAGATAAGAACAATACGTGATGATGACGAGGACATATACAAATTTCAGCTCAGTCGCGCGTACTAATTTAGAGTATTTTTTAAAGTCCTCACTTTTTTGGTATAAATCGTTATCTATACGGCCGTCACTATATCTTGATTAGAATTGTAAGATTTGGTAAGCAAAAAATGACAATTCCATGTTTTGTAAGCTGAAATACAAAAATTTTCGGCTCGCTCGCTGCGCTCGCTCGCCAAAATCTATCAAAATTCATTACATTTAAATCACCCTCAAAAGATCCCTTTTAAGTGCTTGAAAAGCATCATGTGGACTTTGTTTGAAGTCCCTACCGGGATGGGGTTGGGGTTGAACACTTTTTCAGAAAGGGGCGCAATTTTCGTGCTTGCCCCGGGCGCCGTTTTCCCTAGATACGCCACTGGATGTCAGCTAGACAGTATGGAAGAAATAATAACAAAGCGGCGCTGGAACTGGATTGGACATGTCCTGAGAAAAGAACAAGAAAGCATCCCAAGAGTTGCCCTTCACTGGACACCTGAAGGAAGAAGGAGAAGAGGGCGACCCAAGACCACCTGGCGTCGTACAGTTGAGGAGGAGATGAAATCTCCGAACTTGACATGGGGAGGTGTCCAGAAACTAGCCCAGAACAGACCAGAGTGGAGGACCTTCGTTGCTGCCCTACATGCCAGGAGGCATAACGGGCAGTAAGTAAGTAAGTAATGTGTGTCATTCCAAATCCAAGAGTCTGCTCTTTGAGAATCTATCCTTAAGTAAATATCCTCGTCTGGCAAATGCTTTTTTTTTAATGCAGGGTCAAACTTTTGATACTATGTATAACGAAGGTGAGTATCGTTTTTCGCGCTGACATCAGCCAGTAGTTGGAATGAGATCACAATGTTTTGTAAACCTTCGTTCACAGAACGACAGTAGGTAGCTACCTTTGTTTTTTCGCAGCTTGTGTTTCATTTCTAATTCTCAAGGAAGGATGTCTGCGGATACGTGTCACTGTAATTTGCTAGGACAAGTCAACCTTCATATAGATGTGAATTACGTGAACACAACAATATTAGTAGAACAAAACAGTGAAAGTTTGAGGAAATCGGGCAATCGGTTCAAAAGTTATGAATCTTTAAAGTATTTGCGCAGCCACTGCTGGATGAGAAGACTACTAACACCAGAGTGTAGGATGTCACATGCGCAGAACGATAAAAGGAAAATACAAAGAGAGTTTCAAAAAATGATATTTTTTTGAAAAAAAAAAAAACAAGTGTGCACATTTCCTCGACATGCCACTAATGTTCAGGGTAATATCATTCCCCCTAGGTCTTTTGAAATTGGCAAGTCAATTGTCCTTTTATTATCCGAGAAAAGTGAAAATATGTTGAATTTTCTTTATCATTTCCGCTATATCGTGACATGTGACATCACAAGCTGTAGTAGTCTTCTCATACAGAAGTGACTAAGCAGAAACCTCAAGATATCATGATTTTTTTTATTTTTGATTCAATTCATGTTTAAAGGTTCTGCAGATAAATGAGGTAGAAACATCACATGCCTGCTGGGATCTGCGTAGGAACGGGAAAATTATAAGAATCATTTCCCCCCTATATGCATGTATAAGAATGAAAACATTTTGGATCCATATGCTGTCTGTATACCCATGTTTGATACTGATAGTTCGCACCATCAGGTATGACACTTTAAACGACTTACCCACATTTGAACCAGAGAGAGCTAGACTTGTCGCCCGCACGAAGTTTTTCGTGGGGAAGTACTTGCTGGTGAGCGAAAGCGCGGCTACCTGGAAAGCCCCTTCACCGAGACCGAAGAGAAGGCTGTAGCTGAAGAAAATCGGGGCGATCCCGGGCATGAAGGAGGTGAGCAGGAGGCCAGAGGTCATCAGGATGACGCTGACCACGCCCACGAGCCGGTAGCCGACGCGTTCGATGACGAGTTTCACAGGGAGAGCGGTGAGCATGGCGATCGAGAGCGAGGCACTACCAACCCAACCTAGAAGAAGGATGGTCAAGAATCATCTGGAATGTCCTTGAAATCCAAATTTGCCAAAGAAATGGTCTCCATTTCCTATTTTCCTCATAACTTTGAGAGTGTATACATTTTAGGTGACCCCGATACACAATTTATATGTTTAAATAATTATGTTTTGAGACACAAGGAATCAAATCAAACACTTATTAAGAGATTATGAATTACAAACGTATTAATAAAATTTCTTCTCAAAATCAAAATGGTGTCCCAAATAGGATTATAAAATATCAACACGATTATGTTTAAGTTCAATAATTATGCAAATTAAATTCTAAGCGTTCTTTGCGATACAATGACATTCAAAAAATAACAAAATCAAATGCTTAAATACTTTTAAAAAAAAAGTATACTTAAAAATTACTTTTAAAAAAGTATGTATACCAACTGGAAATTTACCTCAATTACGAAGAAAAAAAACACACAAAACAATCAGGTGTATTATGGATACCAAAAAGAATTGTTGTGCTTCCAATATGCAAAATAAATAAATAAATAAATGAATAGATAAAAGTGAATAAAAACTCACTTGACAGTATCAACTACAGGTTGTCGGTTAAAAACGAGGATAGCGCTGAATTTTCATTTCAATTCCTTGAGGTAAAGAATTGAAATCGACAATGTGGTACAAAACGCCGTCTTCTCTGCTAAACCAATCTAATGACGGTGAAATGTTTCCATGGTAAAGTCGTAAGTGCTAAACTCCTCGGTTTACGCATTTAGATGTTTTATTTGGTGTACTTCATGTATGATTTTTTTTTTGGGGGGGGTTGTAATGATAAGTTTATGGAATATTCTACGGATGAAAGATTAAATTACTGATACATGTATTAGAGTGTTTCATTTTGCTTTTTTTTCAACAAAATGCACCTACATATACATTACTAACATGGTGTTTTATTAAGTGTTTTATGTTTTTCGAAATTTCAATGTATACATTTTGATGATTATATTATATATGCTTCCTACTTGCTCTGTTAAGAGAAACACAGGAAATGGCGGTCAATTTGCTCACCATTCTGAATTTTAGGAAGAGCTCAAGTGTATTACCGGTGATTGTGTGTTTCAAAATGATATGTTAATAAGAGTCTTTTATTGGGTACCCGAGTCTCTCAAAACATATCACCATAAAGCGTATATTCGTGATACCTTACTTGCAAAATGATGTGAAAACAGAAAATAATTGGCACTTTGGGCGCCATCTTTAGTACATTAGGTACTTTAGTACCAGTGTTCCACTGGTACTATATAATGTGTTCCAAAATCTCCTATTTGTTTTAGCTTCCTTATGTCTAAAAACATCATATTTACATGATTCCTAGTTGAACAATTATGAGAAATTCTGAAATGGTGGTCATTTTGGACTTCAGGATCAGGAAGAGCCTAATTGTTTTTATTGGTAATTTTGTGTTTCAAAATGTCTGAAAACGTATTTTGGTGTTCCTCGGCTCGTCTGTTAAAACATAGGCTTATGATAGACACCATAGACTTTGGAAGTGTGTGTTGGTGATACCGACTTGCAAACCTATGAATAAAACAAGAAATAGCGGCCATTTTGGACGTCATTTTAGACCAAGGAGGATTTATTAGCACTTCAGTATGTCATTCTAGACATATTTCCGAATCTATCCTGAAAACGAGAAAGAAAAAACAAAGCAAAAATAAGTTCTTGCCAAAAATTCCAGCTTTTAGCCTATATTTTAATTAGCCTAATGCTCTTGATCAAATATGGAAAGCTAAGTTAAATATTTCTTTCTTTTTCTGTCAGTGCTAGAAGGCATCATAACCCTCAATTACCAACATATATAGTGAATATGAATAATCCCAATTCCTTGGATTCTGGTTTGCTCTAGGTTGATTCTTTATACGTCTTGCGAGTGGAATCTTCATCCCTATATCAACCAAATAAATGAGAAGACAGCAACTCCAACTACAATCTATTATCACCTGCCGAACCAAATGTGTCCCATATCATATCATACACTGTCATACTCGACCGGCATGACGTTCAGGCTCAATTTTCAAGCTCCCATTGATTTCCCTGTGTTGACACTCTTTGCGTCTCCTCATCGTAATTTGTAGAAAAATAATAGAATGGTAATCCACAGCGCAACGAATGTCCTTACCTGTCAACGTTGCGCTGCTCTTGAATTCCCTCTGGAACTCTATGAAGAAGAGCCCGAAGGCGTACGAAAAGCCATACGAGACAAATAAACTGGACCATGTCGCAAGGACCACTAGCCAGCCCCAGAACCGACCAAGCCGCTCTCTCAGACCAGCCCTACAGCCCTCTTTGCAGGCCATGATTGTTCGCAGCACTGTATTTGTGTAGGCCGATTTACCTTACATAAGCTAGGTAGAGCCAGGTACCTCGATGCGTGTACGCATAGCCACCTAAAGTCTAAAGTACAGCTTTGTGACAATAATATTGCAATTGTTATACATTACGGTCAATGGGAAACAGATTAAACTATCGAACTATTGAACTCAGTTCAATTAACAACTTCTTTTTTTTTCTGCAGTAAAACGTAGGGATGTAATTGGGATCCTCTTCGTTTGCTGAAAAAAAAAAACCCAACAATTATGCAAGATAATTATTTCATTCCTTTTGAGTCATTCCACTGTTGTGCCATCACAAATTATCTTAGCCTTCTTATTACCCATAAGACAATACATTTAACCAAATCTATATCATAGGGCCTACATACTTTTTAAAGTTTGGATGAATATGTGCGATTTTCGTTAAATTTCAGTGAGTCAAATTATTTCAATGTGTCTGCAAGCAATGCAAAAGTTAACCATCCGAATTCAAAAAGCTTACATAATTTCGGACTCAAAGTTTGTTTGTTTGTTTGTTTGTTTGTTTGTTTGTTTGTTTGTGTGTTCGTGTGTGTGTGTGTTTGTGTGCGTGTGTGTGTGTGTGTGTGTGTGTGTGTGTGTGTGTGTGTGTGTTCATTTTCCATATGTCAAGACGGCTTGGTAGCCCACGTTTAGCTGCACTATGCCCTATAACATGGCTGGTCCCAACATTTCTTGGTTTGTTTTGTGTGTTTTGTGCATGTGTTTAAAGCCAATTCACTGACACTAATAAAACCAAATCATTTGATTTTGTCCGTCGTAAATGCGGTTCTAATCATATTTAAGGGTTGCAAGTATGTGAGGCTTCTTCAGTAGGAAAAGCATTTACGACGCTCAAATGCAATTGATAAGGCAAAAAAAAAAAATGTTTGTTTGCCCTTAATTGTCAAAACCCAAGAGGGTCAGTAGGTCGTGTTTTTTTTTTTAAATACCCTTTGTACCCATGTAATTTTGTAACTTTGGCAGGGCATCTCGTAATACACTCATCCTTCTGGCAATACTTCGAGTTCTAGTTCAACTTTGTACAGGATAGTGGCGCAAGTTTAATGCACTCAAAACTCCAAGGGATTCATTCAAATTTACGTTTTGCCAGGGCCCGGTATAGGCGAGGCAGAAATACTCACTGATAAACACTATAACGTTCATCTTTTAGAAACAGCTTCAAAAAAGGACCTTCCAGTGAGATGCTGGCAACTGAACTCCAAACAGTTTTGGTGCCATGACAGCTGGTAACGGATGCTGCAAAAGTAGCCATCTTGGCAGTCGCGCTGCGCTGCGCCGCGGCCGGTACGGGAATAGCTAGCTAGCTAGCCAGCGCACCACCTATGCACGTGAGCCAAAAAGGTAGCTATGGAGCCAAAAAGGTATGCTATAAAACGTCACCTGCGGCCCCACGCGGCCCGAACACGATTACGACAGGTCGATGAGATGAAAAAACATATTTGGACTTTTTTTTTCATTCTTTGTTTAGCTTAGAATGGATAATTTTGGGTTTAAAACCGTTCACAAATTTGCAGAAGATGAAATTTGTGGAAAAAAAAAACAACGACCCGAAATTTCCGTGATTTTCGGTCGGTCGCGAAGGGCAAACAAACCATTTTCTTTTCTTTTCTTTTTTTTTTTTTGCCTAAGACTGAGGTAAGTATAAGATTATTCTCACTACTAGTCGTTTTTCTGACCATCTGTACATGTTAACAGCTGTCTAATCCATGACTGTTTTTTTTTTTCATTATTATAGAGGACTGTAACCTGTACATAACTTTTTGACATTTTCACTCTTTCTTGTGTGCTTGTAGGTCCTATATTATGTCTGAAACATTTTCATTCCATTCATTCTATGTTTGAGTGGCGAGCTGGCTCAGTCGGTTGCGCGTCTGCCTCACGATCACGCCGCCCGGGTTCGAACCCGAGTCTGGACTGAGCAATGTTGTGTGTAAGCATACCGTCCCCTCTAGCAAGAGGCAAAACACTCTGTCCCTCGGATAGGACATAAAATGGAGGTCCCGTGTATGAGAGAGTAACAACTCATGCACGTAAAAGATCCCGCTTCATTCATTCATCGCAAAGAGCAGGGTGTTTAACCAGGTGAAGTTGTCCCACCTCACATCCAACTGGACCCCATGGAAGACCAGCTTGAAGGGATCGTATAGTTTTGGTTGAGACCTAATTTCAGGTTTCTAACATTTTTTGGGTGAGATAATGAGAAACCTCTTATGAAATATGAAAGAACATGTAATTCCATGAGGAATCTAATGTTTATTTGATGACAATTTGTTTTGAAATGGCTGAGATATCCAAAACAGAGCGATTCTGATAAAGTGTGGGACCCACATTTTATTACGATCGCTTTGATTTACTTTGTTTTTGGATGCTTCAGTCATTCCAAACCCGATTTTCATCAAATAAACTTTGAATTCTTCTTAAAATGGTATGCTCTGTACTTTTTCATAAGTGTTTTCTTGGTATCTCGCAAAAAGTTAAAAGCCCAATTCTCATCTCCACCAATACCGTAACATCCCTTTAACGTAGCTGAATATAGGCTATCCAGCCATGTTCTCAAGATGGAAAATGAACAAACAAAAACAAAACAAGAGGTTTCCTACCGCATACGAAGTTGGACGTAATCGTTTCCATCTCTATGTATAATTGCTTTTGTTGATATCATGCTGTTTATGCTCACAGACGGAGCCATTCCTGTCATGCCTGTGAAGACCAGAATAGTGAATAAAATCAAGATTAAAATTATGAATAACGTTTTTAATTTTATTATGAATATCACTTTGAGGATTTTGCAAAGAGAGAAAATACCGATAAAATAATGCAAGTTTGATTACAACTACAGTGACTTACTTGTTACTCTTTTACGTGAGTGGGTTGTGCATCTTTCACACATGCTCTACCTTTGCTAGAGGGGACGGAAAATAATACCCAACATCCACTCCTCAGTAAGACTCATGTAGATTCGAACCCGAGCCTTTCAATATTGCAAGCAGAGATGCTAGCCGCAGAGCCAAATCGTTGCCCTTAGAGT
The DNA here is from genome assembly GCF_964275005.1 of Diadema setosum. Taxonomy (NCBI): domain Eukaryota; kingdom Metazoa; phylum Echinodermata; class Echinoidea; order Diadematoida; family Diadematidae; genus Diadema; species Diadema setosum. Next base: position 9,687,477 of record NC_092700.1, read on the forward strand.
ACTGAGTAACCCCCTTCAAATGAATAAATGAATAGATGAATAGACAGGCAGATAGATTGATAGGTAGATATAGATAGATAGATATACCCAGATAGATAGATAGATAGATAGATAGATAAGTAAATAAACAAATAAATAAATAAAACAGGTGATTAACAAAATTAATCCATCAATAAACACCAGTTCAATTCATGCAACTCATATCCATGATGCAACGATCACAAACATAATGTCATCGATGCGACTTCTGATTTACCTGACTCGTAAATAAGCTAGTACTCTTCATTGTAATACAATGATATGATTTTATGAAAATGAATGCGTGATGTTTTAACATAATTACCTATGAACACAATAGCAAGTGTGAGTGTTTTTATCTTTCGTAATGTCAGGGGACTCGCTTAACCTGGGCGTTCGATTGTCAATACTTCCCATTTCCTCATGGAAACCTCCAGTGGCTCTGATTGTCATGCAAATCAGACTCCTTAAAAGAAAAACAAAAAACAAAAAACACACAATTGCACACTACGTTCACACCCTTACAATCTGCATACGGCATTTCCCCCTAATATACGCTAATCTCTTGTGTGACCACAGAACAATTAAATGGTCTCAGTGCTGTTGAATTGGAGGTTACAGCTCGTTATTCCGAAGGTTCGTTATTCCGAAGGCTCTTCGGTCCGAAGATTCGTTATTCCGAAGGTTCGTTATTCCGAATTTCATTTTCGGATTAACAAATCTTCGGAGTAACGAACCTTCGGAATAACGCCACAAATGTTCGGATTAACGAACCCTTTTTCATTTTCGGATTAACGAACCTCTAGGTATACGGAATTTGTGTGTTTCGGATTAACGAACCTTCGGAATAATGAACCTTCGGAATAGCGAACCTTCGGAATAACGAACAGCACCAGAAATGTCTGCTCCCAATAATAATCATAAAAGTTTGGAGAGAAGAACGTGGAAAGAGATCATGTGTTACTGAACCTCCAAGATTATTTCATATCATTTGCAATTCTAGACCGTGTTCATGTTGGCCAAATAAAATCAGTAATATGAGGCATACGCAAATGTGGGGCGTCATTAAATGCTGGGGAAATACACGACGATTGTGAGTTTGTACATTTATATGTTTTGTTTTCATGAATCAGTAACTCAAGTTGAAACAATCATATAATTACATATATACATGATATAGGTCTTACGTAAGTGTCACAGATGATCAAGTCGTTATCCCCGTTTCCTGCTGAATTGGTACACAGACCTTCAGTGGGAATTTCCTGTTTGTTTGTTTGTTTGTTTGTTTGTTTGTTTGTTTGTTTGTTTTTTTTGTTGTTTTGGGGGGTTGTTTTACAATCAATACGAATGAGATGCACCTTTCGCATAAACCCAAAGTGAGTAGTACATTGTATATGCAACCTATCACCCTTTCAAATTAAACCCTCCCATTCATCCATATCGATGCTGTAATGTTTTGTAATTCCCTACCCGTGCACTTGTACTTCACTGTTTCATAGTCAAAGTTGCAGTGCGAATGCTATCGAAGGGAATACTTACTACAAAGGTATCATAGCTACATAAGCCCACAATAATTCTTGAATCAACGCTTGAAGCCAGTGTTTAAGGTACCATCGGAATTTGCAGTGACTTGGATAAGTCAATTTATTAAATATGAACCAAAAACTTCCTTAAAGCTCCAAAACAGGCATGTCCGATACTCGCAGGGCTGGTGATATTTATCCGGTCAAAATTATCATCGCCAACACGTTTCATTCGCTCATTCGTTCGTTCATTCATTCATTCACTCGTTGATTGATTGATTCATTCATTCATTCAAATATTCATTCACCATGATACGTATCTGGAAATTCATGTAAGAAAACAATTACAGTATACTGTACAAGAAGTACGACATCGGAACGTAAAAATCTGCAATGACTTCAAAGCTCAAAAAAAAAAAAGACTACAGAAATCAAAAATATTCTCTGCGAATTCAATGAACTTTCGATAACATCTCCAAACCGGTAATTAGAGGGGGGTATGCACAGGATGTGGTAACTTGTTCTCACGAAGTATGATACCCCAGAAAACATCTGATATGACAAGCACTTTCGAGAGAGATCCGGATAAGTTCAAGGTTGGATGGAAGGGGATGGGATCGTTCCATTTTGCGGCAGAACGAACTGTGGCGTCGGCGTTTCAGAAAAAAAAAAAAATCAGATGTAAAGGCATCAGCATGAAAGTATAAGTTTATGGGAGCTAAAATTTGTACGAATGATACTTTGGGAGTATCAAAATAACAATGACCTTAGCCTAATGCAACCTTGATTAGATACATTAGTGAGTGCAGTATATCAAAGCATTGAAAGTGCGTTTTGAAAAGAATGGCATCAGTCGTGAAATTCACGTGATTACATGACATTATGTATATTCATTCAGTTCAGGTTTTCGACGATTAGACATCGAAATTCCGAACATTTATTTTACGTTTAAGATGTACTTTGTCACTTGCAAGAAAAATCAAGCGTATAAAAAATTATGTATAACATGTTCTTGAATGTGTGCCCTTTAATATCTTATGCCAAAATGAATTTTAAGAATATCGTATAATACATTGATAACTACAATGAAACCATAAGTTTGACTTATACATTAGCAATATTATAGGGTAATATGCTCTTTGAAATGTTAGTATGATATGACATCGGCAACATACCATGCTTGAAAATATAGTAATTTATCCCAGCTCTATAAAGTTGTTTTTTAAAGCGATGTTATAGTTTTTGTTGACATGGAGCTTCAGTTTTCAAGCCATTTGGTGAGATAATGAGAGACCTCTTTTGAAAAATGAAAGAATATATATAGAGGAATATAAAGTGTGTGTGTTTTTTTTTATGAAAATCAGTTTTGAAACAGCTGAGATATCCAAAAACAAAGCGGTCCTGATAAAAGGAGGGAATCACCTTTTATCGGGACCACTTTGTTGAACTTTGTATATTTTGGCTATCGCAACTATTTGATTCGAGCTTGCTCTTAGGCTAGGCCCATATAAAAATGCTGCAACAGACAATAATTCGCGTCACACTATAAGCGACTTGTAATCATAATGATATCTGAACCACACACTCTTAAAACATCCGAGGCAGAACTGACCCGGAACTGGGTTCGTTGGGGTTACACACCGTTCCGGGTCAGAAATGATAGGGAATGTGGTCAGATATGACCCAGTCAGAGTCATGAATTGGGTCAGGGTGATCCCATTCGGGGTCTTCATGACCAAATTCCAAGTCATTTTTGACCCGGAACGGTGTGTGACCCCAACGGACCCAGTTCCTGGTCAGTTCTGACTCGGATGTTTTAAGCGTGCACACTATCATGATGACGACGGTTATATCAATAATACTAATGCTGATACAATCATTCACTATGTAGTAATAGTTTAGTGTAGGTTCAAGCTGTATCATCATATTTTGCTATTTTTCATGCATTTTTCAGTGAGAATCACGGAAAAATGAAATCAAAATTGAAATGATACATAATGATTACCATGTTCAGAGAACAAATGTATTATCATCAAATATTATTTTATTCTATTGTATATACTATAATGATATACCTGCTTGGTATTATGATGGCTATATCATATGACATTCATAATAGGCAATATCACTAGCTTACATGTATGTAATTTTACCACTTTCCCTCCTCAGTCATCAACCTTTTCAGTGATTAAGTGTTGTCCGCAACTTCTCTTTTTAAGTTTACAACAGCAACAACAACAACAGATCACGTAACCATGATGTAGTTGCAGCAATTGGTAGAAAATAATTTCTTTATCAGATCGGAAAAAAAAAAGAAAGAAAATGTATGATATGACAATAAGAATTCAAGAACATTCCTTAATTCCAATAATCCGTGTTGTGCTTGTTTGATTCCGCAACAACTTCATGATAGATTTTTTGTGTTCGTGATGATCAAAAGAAAAAGGGTTTTGTTGGTATCTTTTTAAACAACAGGACATTAATGAGTACCTAGCGAAGACGAAGGCGGTTTTCGAACTATGTTTCTGCAGCCCCAAGTCATGTCCTTGTAGACGTAGCTTTCTTTTCCTTCGAATCAATTATTAAAAGTGTCTTTTGAAGCGTCCATGTAATGCTACGTAATGACTGATTTTGTTGGCCAACATTAAGTCTTAGAAAGGCTGATGGCAGATGCGAGAACGTAGCTTGATTGACAGTAATGCTGTTGTGGTTCGAATTCGCGCCAGAGGGAGGATCTTGAATTTGAGGCGAGACGAAATGTATTGGCAATCAATACAAACAAATCAGAAGGAATGTTATCAGACTTAACCGACTTGGTGTTGAACCTAAGAGTGCAATTAGGAGGAAATGATACCGCAAACAGCGGATGGTGCAATGCTTAGTTTGCCGCAGAGAATACAACTCTGGATTTTGTAAACACCCATTTCAGACATTTACAAATTAGTTTGTGAAACTGCTGCATTTCCTTGTCTTGCCAAGTCCGCAATTTCATTTTTTTTTTCATTCAAACAGTTTGATACTTTATAGTAGTAAATATAACTTTTTTTCCCTAGAGTAAGCTACAAACGTCACAACAACGGCCAAGACAGAAGATAACAATTTAAAACAACTCGCGTTTTTTAAAGATATAATATGATTTCAAAAGTGTTGTATTTGTTTGTGATATGTTGAAATAGAATTTGAAGTAATGAATATCTGGTCTTTGTTTATATATATTATTTGTGTCTGTGTGTAAAAATACATATTTACTTTCATAACTTGTTTTTGAAAAGCACATGCAAATTCTTGAATGTAAAGTTCACTATCTACAAACTCGTCATTATAATCGATGTGTGTGTGTGTGTGTGTATGTGTGTGTGTTTCAGAGATGTAGGCTTTTATTGAAGGGATGTAGGGTTTAATCAACAGGATTATTTTCTCATTTTTAATTACATCCTCCAATTTTCTATAAACGTTTCTTACTTTTAATTTGTTTATTGCACAATCTCTTTGCCTGAGAATTTCAATTAGAAGTTCGAAATTATAGGCAGGGTGTTATTTGTTTGTTTGTTTGTTTGTTTGTTTGTTTTTGTTTGAATCAAAATTTCCAAGGAAGAAAGGGAATGATGTACGAGGGATCCTGTACAGTGACCGTGTACAAAGCGGGTGCTGTTCGTGATTCCGAAGGTTCAATAGGCCTATTCCGAAGGTTCGTTAATCCGAAACACGCAAATTCCCTATACCTAGAGGTTCATTAATCCGAAAATGAAAAAGGGTTCGTTAATCCGAACATTTGTGGCGTTATTCCGAAGGTTCGTTATTCCGAAGATTTGTTTATCCGAAAATGAAATTCGGAAAAACGAACCTTCGGAATAACGAGTCTTCGGACTGAAGAGCCTTCGGAATAACGAACCTTCGGAATAACGAGCTGTAACCGTACAAGGCAGTGCGCGATGACATCTTTCACTAATATTGGACTAAATGGGGGAAAGAAGTATTCTACATGGTGATGTCACTTTCAACACAGCAAACTTTAACCGTGTCAATCATGCCAACAATCTGAAACAGTTAAAAATACGCATAATCACGTAAAGATCTTCAACCGTGACTTATCTCAGTCGGTAGCGCGTCTACCTCACGATCCAAAAGACCCCGGTTCGAATTCCCGGCTCCCACTGAGCAATGTTGTGTGTATTGATACCGTCCCCCTGTAGTAAGAGACAAAACACTTTGTCCCACGGGTAGGGCATAAAAAGGATATACAAGAAGTCACAACCCATGCGCGTAAAATATCCCATTTCATGTATTCATCGCAAAGAGCAGGGTATTTAACCCTGTGAAGTGCTCTCGCCTTACAATCAACTGGACCCCATAGAATACCACCATATCTCATGCGAAAACGTACGATTCACCAACATGTTGGTTAATAATTGATAAATTCAGTTGCAAGATTCCTGGATGAATGAATACCAATTCCAAAATCAGTCCTAGAGTGATAGCGCTCAAATAGTATACAGTAGAAAGAGAAATGAATGGAGAATACAAACAACGAACAACAACAGCATGAATATCTTGGAATCTTGGCAAAAGTATATCGAAGCAACAATAATTCCAGTTATCACAGGTTAGGGTCTCATTTGAAAATTACGAGATAACAGCATTTCGAGATAAAAAATAAAGAGAAACCTAATTATCTTGCATTACAAACCATGTACGCATGCAAGCAAAGATAATTCGTAAGGTTCACTGTGAGCGTGCGAATATCTCTGTTGCTAAGCAACAACAGCCATTCTCCTGAAGTATAGATACGTTCAGAGGAGCGAATATGTCAAGTTATAGATTTCTCAGCTTAAAGCACTGTACAATCCTGTAAAATACCATTTGAAGAATAAATCCTATTGAATAATGGTATACAAGGGTACGGCTATACACATACAAAAAAAAAAAAAGGTGAAAAAATATTCATTTGGAATGGTTGAATTCTGGCAGGGAATGTATTCATAAGCCGCAAAGTGCATACTGATCTACGTTTGTTTACATGTTTTCCCTATGTGTGCTATGTGTGTGTGTGTGTGTGTGTGGTGTGCTTTCCCTTTTCCCTTTCCCTTTTCAAGAACTCCCTTTTCAAGAATTTGAAGAATTCGTTATATTTTTTTTTTCTTATTTCAATATCTTGGTTAACTGTTTTGTTTTGTTTTATTGTTATCTCTATCTCCGTCTCCATCTCCGTCTTCCTTTAATTTTGCTTTTGCCCTAGTCCTTCCAATCGTATCTCCGTCAGATTAGTCATGTCCTGTTGTTGTGTTTCTTCTGTTTTGTTCCATTCCATTCAATCTACTGTTAACTATTTGTACTTACAGTATTTTAAAGAAACACTTGAGTGGTTCACAGTATACAAGCGTTGCTTTTTAGTGGACCTCTCAGATCTCTTCCCCCCCCCCCCCCTCCAAACATAACTTAGTATCTGGTCGATTTGTCGATCTCTATTATTTTGCTAATTTTGGTTTCGCATGACACTCTAAAAAATTCCGGGTCAGAACTGACCCGGAACTGGATCCGTTAGGGTCACACACCGTTCCGGGTCAAAAATGACTTGGAATTTGGTCATGAAGACCCAGAATGGTGTCACCCTAACCCAATTCATTACTCTGGATGGGGTCATATCTGACCCCATTCCTTGTCATTTCTGACCCGGAACGGTGTGTGACCCCAACGGAACCAGTTCCGAGTCAGTTCTGACTCACTTTTTTTTTTTTTTTTTTTTTTTTTTTTTTTTAGTGCACATTGTAATGTATGCTTATGATATAATTCCTGATTTATTCTGTGTTATGGTTTGTTGAAAGAAAAATGAGAATGAAAACAAAATTAACTGAACTGAACATGCACTATGATAGTATAATTCATCTCCCCGTTATTCTCCATAATATCACGGACCTATAGTCTTGTAGGTGGATTCTAACTGATTGTTATCAATATTAGTTATAATCCCCGCTACTTTTACTTAAGGGCAAGATTGCAATTAAACGTAGAGGGGAGATTAGATAAGAGGAAAACACGATATGCTTCTCCACAATTGGCAGCTTATACTTTATGTCAATGTATGTCGATCTGAATAAGATAAAAATCCATAAACATGCACATGCACGGACCAGCTCTCATCCGCACACGCTTAACAAGTTTAACACCTATTTTCGCTATATGGGAGTTTCCATTATGCCCACTGTGTATACGCTGTGTTAAGGGTTTCAATTCAATTCAATTCAATTCAACTCAATTCAATTTTATTGTCCGTTTCCGGAAATTTGTTTTGTTTGCATGCATATTCGGTTACATTAATACATGATACATTTACAAAGCACACGTATATGTAACATAGATACATGATAGACATAAAAAAGATATACATCGATACAATGTTTGTGTGTGTATGTGTATGTGTGTGAGGTTTTTTTTTTTTGGGGGGGGGATTCTCGCAATAATAGAATTTATGAAAAAAGGTTTGAATTAGAAATGGACATCACCAAACTGTCATTGTTTGTTTGTTTCCTCGTGTTTGGTTTGGTTTGTTCTTGCCTTTAGAACATAAACATATCGTTTCAGTGGAAGATGCAGAGATCACAATGCATATGTTTCAAGTCGCATCATTTTGCTTCCATTGAAAAATGCTGGTTGAGTGGCAGTAATAACCATTCGAGTGTTTAGAACGTAATATTTTCATTTAGCAGATTTGCAGTTCATCGAGCCGGTATAGGTCACAGTGTTAACTGAGTTTGTTCAGCTGCATTTTGCTTGGAGTCTCGAGCGGAGAGCTAGCATGGAAATCGATACCTCATTACAAGTTGTCTAGAAAGCAATGCTGCTAGCATTTACTCACTTTCTTTACCTCCCTGACAAATACAACGGAGGGGGCGAAGTGTTGTCATTGACAATATACCACTGAGCGATTGTGACTATAATACAGTGGCTTAAAAATCCATATGTTATAAACATTATAGTGGTGTGATGCTGGGACCTGTAAACTACAAATTCTTTTCATTATGTTCCTCCATATCTTCACTTCATTTTCTAGAGTACATAATGTCGTAAATATATAGAACAAAAGACAGAATAAAGATGATTTAAGCTTTTTATCAATTACGCTTAATCATATTACGTTTGACTAAATGTGTGTAGCATAAAGATGGACTGTGCAACACTACGTCAGTTGTTTATCACGTTATTACCAATTTATACCACATTATGGATCATTCATTTGCATCATTAATGCGAACTGATTGACTGATTCATTAGTTGAGAATTTCATTGTCATTCATTGAATACTTTGTATTGTTTTATGTACTTTAAGGTGAAAGTATGGAAATGAATTGAAATTAAAATTGAAATTGAAATTAAAATTAAAAAACAACAACAATATTTTACCGTTAACTCTTGTCTTTTTTTTTGGGGGGGGGGGGTAAGTATTATACAAATAGGTGTGATAGGTGATGAGAGAAGATATCGAATGAGATAAGGGTCTTTTGAATGAGCTGTCGTCATTAACGTCTTCTGATTTATTTGTCTGTACAAACAGATGAAATGATGAAGAAATAAACATTCGTGATGGGGTTTATGTGACAGAAATAAAGAAAACAACTATTGTATAATCAGCCAGTATGAAAGAATAGATGGAATGAGCATAATCGAGTGTAGACATTAGTCAAACAAAACATTGCACCGTTAATTTAAACATGGGTGACGATTACAAAACAATTAAAATATTATTATTTTATTTTATGTTCCCTTTTGCTCGAATAGCATCACACATTTAAACTATGCAATGACAATCACGATAAATTTGGCGATAATAATGATAGCCACCAACGATTCATAAAACATACCATTCAAATAAACACTATACGACGACCTCTTACAATCGCTATAGAGCCTTGAGATTCTCACAATTGCAATTTTGCTGACTTACGTCTTCTCTTTTTTTTTATATCTGAAAGAATTACGATATATTCATCCTCCTTGAAAGAAAAAATAAAAGGAATACTTTGTGAATGGTAGTTTTGAAATGCGGCGGTGTTCTCTCCGTGTACCAAATAGCGGCTTCGTCTAACACGTCCAATGTGTGTAAAAAGGTTTGTATATTTGCATTATTTCCAGCGCTTGGGCAGGGTGTTTTGTGAGCGTGCTTGTACATGTTCAAAAGAAATCAACTTGAATATTGGTTCACCCAGTCAAACGATGTTAGTAATCCACGCCGCCTATATAACCGATAGGTCTAACAAACGCCCGCTGAGTAGTCAATTCTCAGTGATTCTGTCATGCAATAAAGTGAGGCTCATTTTATTGCATTACGAATTACATTTATCTCAGCGTACATACCATACATAAACTTTGGAAAATAGCTGGTATGTTAAACTGCTGTGTCAATCTTTTTACAAGATTTGCAGTGTTGAAATATGCTGGCCTATTAGTTTCCTCGTCTATACCGTCATGATATTATTCTACAATGTCATTGATCCATACAGAGATTCAGTGCACTCCCGTTATAACGAAATCCTCAGAACCGGCCATTTTCTTTCGTTATATCGATATTTCGATATAGCCGAACAGTAAAGTATATAAAGTTAAGATATATCCCTATAACTGATAATGTATGTAATTTCATTGTTTGTTTGTTGTTTTTTTTTTTACTTAGTTGTTAACGAGACTTTTGTTTTAACCGTGTTCGTTTTAACAGGGGTGCACTGTCTTTCTTGATATTCTCATTCCAGAATCTTAAAGGGATGGTATAGTATTGGTTGAGGTGTAGGATCTAGCTTTTAACTTTTTGTGAGATACTTTGAAATTGAAATCCCTTTATGAAATGCTAAAGAGCGTACAATTCTGAGAGGGATTAAAAGTTCATTTGAAGAAAATCACTTCTGAAATGGCCGAGATATCCTCAAAAAAGTAAAACAAAGTGATCCTAACAAAAGGTGGGTCCCATCTTTTATAAGGATAGCTTTGTTTTGAATATCTCAGTCATTTCAAAACTAATTTTCATCAATAGAATAAACCTGGAATTCTAAATTCCTCTGAGAATTTATACTCTTTCATCGCTTTCATGTTTCTTAGATACTATCTCAAAAAAATGATCTTAAAAAAACCCCCACAAAAAACAACAACAACGTTGGAAGCCCGAAGCCCCATCTCAACCGAAACAACATGTATGCCAATCCTTTAATTTGAAATCCCCCAAAACTAGGACTCTTTCACCATCACATGAGGCACTGGAAGAGGTCACCGGGGGTCCCGGCCTCCATGCGTACTCCTTAAGAGATAGTGGGCTGTTCAACACAACGCCATAAGGAACCTTAACCCTTTGGTGTGCCACACCAATTTTCTATCCATAATACACGTGCGTGAATCTATGTACTTTTGCCTCGTTGGCACAGAAAGGGGTAAAGATGGGCCTATACGTGTCACGAAGATGGCAGGCCTTGTCGAGTAAAACAAGTCACCTGCTTTGAACGACACAGAATGTCATGCATTCACCAAGAGCCGTCCGTTCAAGATTCATTGAAGAGCCATACTTACTGTGTCATCTACGCCGGGTACCTTTAAAGGGATCGTATAGTTTTGGTTGATACTTAACTTCTGGTTTCTAACATTTTTGGGTGAGACAATGAGAGGCCTCTTATGAAATATGAAAGAGCATGTTTCTTATGTAATTCCAAGAGGAATTCAACATTTATTTGATTTTAACAAATGGTTTTGAAATGGCTGAGATATCCAAAACAGAGCGATCCCAATAAAAAGCGGGACCCACCTGTTATTATGATCGCGTTGTTTTATTTTGTTTCTGGATGCCTCAGCCATATCAAAACCGATTTTCATCAAATCAACTTTTAAATTTCCCTTAGAATGGTATGCTATGTACTATTTCATAATTGGTTTCTTGGCATCTCGCAAAGAGTTAAAAGTCCAATCCTCTTCTCCAATACCATCCTTTTAATGTCAGTAGGAACATGCAGTATGAACAAGAAAAGAGAAGTGAGTATTACATAGAAATCAAATCTTTCACAAAGTACTGAAGGGATACGTGAATACATCAATTGATTGATTAATGCCTTTTATTGATTGATTAACTTATTCACTAAAAACGAAATGCTTAAACTTTATTTCGCTTCCATGAGTATATTAGCGTATTTGATAAAGCGCAGAGAGAAAAAAAAAGTACGATACTTTTTCTCTTTTTTTTACAATTTACAAGTATCTAATTGATTAAAGAAATTTCAGTGAAATAAAAAATCAGATTATTTAAAGATTTACAATTGATATCCAGAAATTGCTCACATTACCTCTGTTTTGTCCAAATTAAGATCTTTACAATCAGATGTGCAAGAAAGATTGTCATATTTCACGATCTATTGCAAGTAAGAAAATGAAATGCTACCAATGAACATTTCGGCAATTTATTACACAAAAATCGCCATGTCCCCAAGATAATTGCGTTATTAGATAGTAGAACTAGAAAGTCGAGTCATTCTCAAGTGAGGATTCACAATTTCAGACATTTTCACATAAATATAGACACATATTTCTAGATACGTATCAACGAACGCCAAGAGGATGATGTAAAATTCAAGACAAACGTAATGATACATGCAGAGAATGGGGAAGGTAGGTTAAAAAAAAAAAGTATGTGCAAAAATATCGCAAGCTCATGATTTCTTGCATTGCTCGAAAATATGGTTAGGGTACATCCCTTTGCCCATGAAGCACCAGCTATTAGCCAACTCGTTGAATTGCAGGCTGATACTATAAAAGTATAGTATTTTACATTGCACGCGCGGGATCATCTGCAATCCACAGTTCATCTGGCGTAATATGAATCGCTGACGGTCAGTAATGAACGCATGCGACTGTTCTCCGGGTGGACACTGTTATTTACGCCGGGAAGCTTGGCCAGCCATCGTCTGAAGACCCGACGGAATTCCCTCTTGCGGGAGTAGATGACGGGGTTGAAGGCGCTGTTGAAGTGACTGAGCAGCACGGCCAGGTTGAGGACGTGCTGGTTGATCGACGAAAAGACGCCAAAGGCCACCAGCGTATCCATGGTAAAGATGGGGCACCAGGTGAAGAAGAAAAATATCATGAGGAAGCAGAAGAAGAGGGCCTTCCGCCGCTCCTGTCGGACCCTCTGGAACCTCTTCGCCATGGTACCCTGGTCCGTGTGCGTTGTGCTGACGACGGTGGCAGGTCTCTGAGGATCGCTGGCTCGTCCAGGTTCAGCGTGACTCAAGCTCTGGCTTACTGATTTATTCGCTACCTCACGAACTGCATCTGACTTGTCTTCGACATTTACTACGTCTACCTGTGTTTGCGATTGCTGGGGTAGGGTAGCTATCCTCTCCTTGCAGCCATTGTCCGCTTGTTCGCATTTGCTAGAGGAACTTGCTAACGCCATGTCGTTAACTTGCATTGACTGATTTTCTTCAGCCTTGCCAATGTTCGATGTCCCTTCGTCCTTTGGCTTCCTGTTTAGTACAGACGTATTGTTATAATTAGTCTGCCCCATCTGCTCTTGCCGTTCCTCCCCGCTAGATGCCCGTGTGGCTTGTAAACGTTGACCGATGGTCTGTAGTTTCTCCAGTTGATTCATCTGTAATGACAGATACAGAGTAATAACATTAATATTCATCAAATTTTCCAACAAGAACAAGACCAATGGATCTCCAGTTATGTAACATGCATGTATCATCTTATCTGTCTTGGCAACGAAATTCTTCACATAAAGTAAAACAACAGCATATGATTTAGGATGCACAACTCTGGTACGAGTATTGCAATGGGCGACAAGTACATAAAGAATATATATTGGTGCAGTTTTAATTCATCGTAAGAATAGAATCACACAGGGCCAATGATGCCTCAGGAGAACCAAAATAGTCTGAATAGTTGGTTCATGACAGAGTGTATATATTTGCCCATGTGTTCCATAGTGAATATAAGGGTACTAGTATATTTAGTATAGTATATATTTCTCCGTGCGGGAATATATTCCTACGCGTTGTTATATAAAATACAACCGTGAGCTTTACAGAAAATAATGAATGCCACATTGTGCTCACCTTGTTTATGTGTATATGCTTGTTTTTGAAGCCGTTCCTTTTCATGTGCATATCATTCTTTCTTTCTTTTATACATGACTGGAAATGTATTGCCTACAATTACATTTATATAATCCATATTCAATTCTCATCAAAATAATGAAAAAAAAAGCACCTAACCAGTTTTCCATGCCGCCATATGAACAAATTGTCAGCACAGCAAATCAGAAATTATATTTCAATAAGAAATGTTGTCTGAGACGAATCTGATGCGGAAGCTGTGATGCTCAACATAGTTTACAATCACACTGACATTTTCCTGCCGGTGGCATGTTGATATGTTTGACAATATTAAGTAGTCTACCAGTCACACAATTTTGATAGTAAAAAGACACATTTCACATCCCTATTGCACTATAGTACAATGCTTAATCAGGTTGACACAAGTCTCGTGTTAAAAATGCTAATTCTAATAAACTTACTCATGCGTCTGCAATGAAGCACTGTGATATTGTTAAATCATGACATTTCCCTGCCATATTTTTTTTTTTGCTTTATATCAGTGCAAACGGAGAGCTTCGTACCTAATCTTGATAAACGACCCTCCCCCCCCCCAACTCGTTAACAGTTAAAAAAAAAAAAGTTGAATGGGTGCTTTTCTGGGTTTTTTTTTTTTTTTAACATAGATTATTACCCTGCCTACACGAGCCTGAATCTGTTATCCTGTCAAAACACGACTAAATGTTTAATGTGCAACGTGGGTATGGCGATCAAATTAATTCAACAAAGGAATATAAATTTCGTGCTGCGCAGAGTTGTTTGCTCTATCACCAAATATTACGCAGATCGCGTTTTGAAATGCAGGTTTGTAAAATGATTCATCATTATCAACAACAACAAAATGCTGAAGAGATTCATAATGTTTTCTGAGTTGTACTTGGGCAGTGGTTTGAGGTAAAACGGTAGCATTGTTATTATTCTGCCTCTTCTAGTTAAAGGGGTGATGCCTTCACGTTTTAAGATACTATTGAGAATGGCCCAGTTCACATGTCACACATTATTAAAAAAAAAAAGAAAAAAAAGCTGCGTTTATCCCATGCATCTTTTTTTTTTGTACATTATATGATTGGATTTATTAACTCACAATGAAAGAATTGTCCGCGATCTAGATCTCTGGGAGTACATGATACACATACACACACACAAACACACACACACACGCAGGTTCAGTTATCCAGTGCTATAGATGTAATCATAGTATTTGAAAAAAAAAATCTGTACCAAACAGATTTCCACCCTTTGGAATCTCTTGAATTGCCTCGATGCCACTGAAAGCATTTCTATATGAATACTCCTGTTATTATGATATCATACAAGTTTAGTAATACATGATGATGATAATAATGATAAAGAAAGCTTTAAAGCTATGGAATAGCCTTGTTCTGAAGATTATGGGCAATATCCGCAATATATATATATATATATATATATATATATATATATATATATATACTCTCTAAAAAAATCGAGTGAAAATATTCACTCTTAAAGGAGTGAATACAAAAAAGAGTGAATTTAGAGTGAAATTGGAGAAAATTTTTAGTGAAAATGTTCATTTTCACTCATTTTGGAGTGACCTCAGGGATCAGTCGAAGATTTAGGAGTGATCACTGAGCTTACTCCAAAACGAGTGAAAATGAACACTTTTACTTAAAATTCACTCCAATTTCACTCTAAATTCACTCGATTTTTGTTAGAGAGTATATATAATATATATATATATATATATATATATATATATATATATATATATATATATTTGTGTGCAGAAATAAACCGTTGGTGATGCAACATGAACTTTGTTTGTTCCAGTTTTGTTACTTATATATATATATATATATATATATATATATATATATATATATATATATGTATATATCAAAAGGGATTTGTCCGTATAAAAGAAATTGCCTGGTGCAACATATTATCAATCTGAATCTAAAGAAAAATTCATCCTTATAGAATGTCGCAATTTTTACAGTGTAGGCCTATGTATGTTAATATATATTATATATTTACGTACATATACATACATACATACATACATATATACATACACATTATGATGTTATTATACATATTATTAAAGCTATGATTAACAAGCTATTTTGACGGGATCATCCCACGAGCCCGCCACCCGCAGGTCATATGGCCCACGAGCTCGACATTGAAAAGGGTCCATGAGTCATCATACAGCCAACAAGTCAAACGCCCCAAAAGTCATACAGCCCACGAGCTCAACAGTACACCAAAAAGGCATATGAGTCTGACACTATAGGCAAATAAGGCCCGTGAGTCCGATCATTGGCTAAAAAAAGGGGGGGGGGGGACCGCAAGATCGACACTTTGGTTACAGCTCGTTATTCCGAAGGTTCGTTATACCGAAGGCTCTTTAGTCCGAAGATTCGTTATTCCGAAAGTTCGTTATTCCGAATTTCATTTTCGGATTAACGAATCTCCGGAATAACGAACCTTCAGAATAACGCCACAAGTTAATGTTCGGATTAACGAACCCTTTTTCATTTTCGGATTAACGAACCTCTAGGTATAGGGACTTTGTGCGTTTCGGATTAACGAACCTTCGGAATAGCGAACCTTCGGAATAACGAACAGCACCCGACACTTTAAGCCCCGTGACGTGTAAAGTCGGTCTCGTAGGCCTTTTTTCTGCTCAGTGTCGGACTCAATGGGCATTGTTTGCCTTAGATGTCAGACTCATGGACCTTATTTTCCTAGTGTCGAGCTGGCGGACCGCATAGCTTATGGGCCTATGTTACTTGATGGGCCTCGTTCGCTTAGTGTATAGCTCGTCCCCGTAGGTTGTATGTCTCGTGGGCTGCATGACTCGTGGGTTGCATAATGACTCGTATGGGCTGCACGACTCATGAGCTGTATGACTCGTCGGTGTTGGGCTTGTGACGTGCACTTTATTTGTCTTGCCTTTCCTCTGTAGATATACGAGCATTTCTTTTACAGTCTTCCAAGAAAAAATACCCCTTTATGTTTTCTCTTTCTCCTTCCTATATCTCTCTTCCGCTTAAACGTATACTTATTTTTCAACTCTCTCTCTCTCTCTTCTCATTATGCATCACCTTCGTGTTCTTTCTGCCTTTCAAGTCTTGTCACTCATCTTTTTCCACTCAAACAGACCTTGAAATCGGGTTTAACTCACCTGGTGAACCGTAAACTCTAAATTCATTAACTTATGAGCCATTAATGCAAACCACCTCTATTAACATTAAAGACCACCTGATGCAGTCGAGTATAGTCTATGGTGTCTGAGATGTAGTCATTGCTGTTTGTAATACAGGTTCGTAGATAAAGGTCGTTTTGACTGGTTATTATCCGGGGTATGCTCAGCACAAAGTTAACTTCGATTAATTGATATTTCTCAGGTTGTGTAAATAAAATGAGGAAATCTGGCACTTCCCCAGACAGAAAGGAAAACCATTAATTTCTTGCACAGTGCCAAATTATAACACGAAAGGTCTGCTTTGATTCCGATTCGGAAATGCCACTTCAACAGCGTTCGTGAACAAAACATCAATTCTAGGGGAATCCCCCCCCCCCCCCCCCAGCTTAGATAAATTGCTTTTTACCGGATTACACTGTTACGTTCTGAGAGGAATTTGGTGGGAAGTTGTCTCAATACTCCCAGGGTCTGCACTCCCTATGGCGTTACATATTCCACAAACCGCAATCGAGGTATTCCTTTCCCATACACAAAAGCCACCGATCAATATAATAACAATGCCAACAATAGTGTTGATGGAAATCATTGAGTTAGATTTGAAAATTGTGGCAGAGTTATGGTAAGCTATTGTTCATGTTGTTTTGATGGAATTTCCGAAAGTTCCAGACTCAGAACAGACTACAGAAAGCGTTAAACAATAATTAAAGCACATCTTTTGAGAACAAGAATACACTTATGTCCTCCGTTTTCAAATTAAAGACTTGTTGGACTTAAGTCGACTTAAAAAACTTTAAAGAGATGGTATACAATAGTATATTGGTTGAGGTGAGGATTGAGCTTTTAATTTTTTTTTTTTGCGAGATACTGAGAAACCACTTTATGAAATGTTACAGCGCTTACAACTCTATAAGGAATTTGATGACAATCGGTTTTGATATGACTGAGATATCCAAAACAGAAGTAACACAAAGTGATCCTAATAAAAGGTGGGTCCCACTTTTTATTAAGATCACTTTGTTTTGGATATGTCAGCCGTTTCAAAACCAAGTTTTATCAAAAACTTTGAATTTCTCGTGTAATGATATGCTCTTGCATATTTTATAAGATTTTTTCTCATTACCTCAAACAATCATCATCAAAAAAACGTTGGGAACCTGAACCCCCTCTCAACCGAAACTGCACCATCTCTTTATTTGCATGTTTTGAATAAGGCATTAAGGAGCAGATTGTGTAATCGCAATGGTGTACCCGATCTTGCACGATACTTGCATTTCTTGACAAGATTTTCTTTTTTTTTTCTTTTCGAATCCATCAGAGGTCCTGTCAGTGAGACCCTTCTTCATCTAAGTATTTACTTCCAAATATACTTATGATAAATCAGCAAATACACACATATTAAAGGGATGGTGTAGTTTTGGATGAGACCTGGCTTCAGGTTTTTACATTTTTGGTGATAATGAGAAACCTCTTATGAAATATAAAGGAGCATGCAATTTCAAGAGTAACGCAACATTAATTTGATGAAAATTGGTTTAGAAATAGCGGATAAATCCAAAACAAAGTGATACTAATAAAAGATGATACCCACTTTTTTATTAGGATCGTTTGGTTTTACTTTGTCTTTGGGTATCTCGGCAATTTCAATCAATATAATAAACTTTGAATTCCTTTTTAGAATTGTATGTCCTTTAACATTTTATAAAGTTGTTTCCAAGTAGGCCCTATCTCTCAACAAGTTAAAAGCTGAATGCTCACCCCAACCAATACATGTACTATCCCTTTAACACAAAAACACATCACTTCGAGTCACGTTCCGTCATCGATGTAAAAGGCTGCTTCAACATCTCGCTATGTTGCACAGTATCTAAGTGCCACAGAAGATTACCTCATCGCATTTCATCACATTTTCATTTTTCTGGCATTATGGAAGAGCGCACTTTCACTTACCGCCCATACAGAAGGCAGGGCAATGGAGTTTAGTGTAGTAACATCATTCATCTCGGCAATATTTCGGCATTCACTAAATTCACATGTATGCTTTAATAAATCTTATGAAATGGGATTTAGAGTCCCTAGAATCTGATTGGTCAATAGTCATGCATTGATTTTTACTGATCCACACTGAGTCATGCGTCCGGTAAAATCCGAACGCATGGCTCGAGTCTTGAATGGTGTTGTAGGTGTGCCGGATGCAATAATGATTGGGAAAATGGTTGTATTTCATGAATCAAACAGTTTCAAAGTTACACTGACGCATTCAATTCTCGCCGATCCACTCTGTCCTGTGCATCATAATGTACACTAATCATGCTAATGATCGGCAGGCTGGGTGCTATATTATGAAAGAGCAACGCTGAGTGAGCTACCTTGGGAAATATGAACATAGTGCTCTTAGCAGCATCGGAGAGTCTTTATCATCCTGATCGTTACAATGGTTACGACCCTGTGTGGCGACCCTGTGTACTCTGTTCTATAGCGCCATGAGTATCTTTTTTATGTAGAAATGTGCGCTTTATAAGAGTCTCACTATTATTATTATTATTATCATACCTTGGTTGTTAATCAAGAGCTCTCTACTTGATGGAGACGCAACATTCGAGAGAATGTTGATAATTCCCTGTAGGAACTTGGATATCTCAGCCGTTTTTATCAAAAACTTTGAATTCCTCTTATAATGATATGCTCTTTCATATTTTATAAGGTTGGGTGCTATTCTATAGAAGAGCAACCCTGTGTGAGCTACCTTGGGCAAATATGAACATAATGTTCTTATCGGAGAGACGGAGAATGATCGTATCGATGGTTACGACCCTGTGTGGCGACCACGGCTCTCCACTTGACGAAGACGCAACATGAGAGAATGTTGATGATTCCCAGTAGGAATTATACCTCCCCGTTTTTAAGCAGATTGTTCAGAAATATTAATGATAGTAATTTTAACTTGGAATAGAGCGTAAGGAAACAGTTAGAATTTATTTGAAATTTTCTGTGATTGTGTATTTATTTATTCATTTCACATCTTTAAAAAAGGGTGGCCCAAGTCAGCATTAGTTGCTTTTCATAGGGGCCCTTTAAAAACACAGCTCATAAAACATTACAGAATTACAGTTATAGCAACAACAAAAAAAAATAATAATAATATATAAAAACTTATAAATACAATAAAAAAACAAACATGTAACGCTGATACAACAATTTTAAAGGCATGTTAATACTACAACAATTTGTAAATAAAGAAAAAGGAGATTAGTTGGGGATTTTGATGGACAATTACATCTATTGCAATGCATGCACTGTGTGGGTATTAATCGTTGCCTAAAAACACACACATACCTATCATGATATATGATAGGGGAACAGCGTGTCTCTTAATGCAAATCATTCCAATAAGATATTCTTGAGCATACTAGTATGCTCCTTCAGTATTACGTCTACAGAAGGTTCAAGTTTAAATTGATGTGAATTACATCATCATGTAAAACAAATTTGTTTGGTAATGAGGAGGGTGCGAGGTGGTGCACATATTTAAATGTCATACATGCCATTGCTTTAAGATACAACTTTTGTAATGTTGGCCAAATAAGTTGACTGAGCACTTGCTGAGAACAGCCAGGTATGGGTGTGTAAGCGGCTCGTTTGTGTATAACCTGTTGATGATATCATAATTTTGTTCTGATCTGTTGTTATTGGTCCATAATACATTGCAACAATACAAAGCATGTGGGAGGATAGTCCAGCACTGCCCAGTATATAGCAGGCTGAGATAATGGGTGTTGAACGTTCCCTTGAACCTTCTGAGAATACCTAATTTTTGTTCTATTTGCAGGGCGACTTTTTCAACATGCTTGGTGAACTACTGTAGATTATCTTCTTTTTTGTAGGCGCTAAGTATAGAGCGTGCATGGAAGCAGATTTTTCTCTGTTGCAAGTTCGTGGCATCGTGCAGGTATAAAGTCAACCATTACTTTGTTATTGCTTGTAGATTAATAAACTATAGCCGCAGTCAAGGCGGTCACTCTGGCAAAGCACTCTCGAAGTTTTTAAGTTCTGGAAGTTTTGCCAGTGTGACTGCAGCGGTTAGCATGCCTATGAAGGCACTGGTATAGTTTAGGAGACTATACTGAATGAGATTCGAAATTGAATTGGTAACCGATTGGATTGCTGTAAACCAGATTTATTGATAAGTGGTGATCATTTCTTAGTTTTTGTAATAAGATTTACCGCTGAATATTCACTCATTGATGGTAGTACAAAGCAATGGCAGTACAAAAGTATTTCTAACTTTTTAACTGGTTGTCCGATTTTCCTCAAAATCCACTGATGTATTTTACTGTTTTACTCACTGGTCGAGACAACTAATTATCAATCACAACTTCTCTGGGTCGAGTCCCTTGAGTAGATTGGTTATGCCCCCAGGCTCTGCACTTTATCTTCATTGCCTAATCCTTTAAGGGGCTTAAAGAAGAAATCCACTTCAAAGTTTTATCAATTTTCATAAGGAAGAGGGGAAAATTATCCAAATCGGATAAGAAATACGGAAGTTATGACATTTTGAAATTGCAAAAATTTTTTCGGCAAATACTTCTTGGTCAGTTGTTATGAATATTCAAATCAGAAAGGTGATAATGTCATGCTCTCACAATTTCTTATTCATTTCATATACAGAGATGACAAAAATCTCATATTTCAGCTGCATAAATATAAAAATTGCCTTTAAATTCACCAAAAATAAAAAAAAGATGAAATGTTAACGATGATACATATGTCGTTTTATGGAATATGATTCTTTCTTCTTTTTTTTTTGGGGGGGGGGAATATGATTTAGGATTAAGGACTGGTCAAGAAATGCTTTCCGAAGAAATGTGAAATTTCAAAATGTCATATCTTCCTTATTTCTTGTTTAATTTTTGCCATTTTTAAACGTTCTACAGTCGTTGGGTTGTTGTTTTTTTTTTCTCTTTCTTTTAGAGTTTATTTATTGTGTGTGGATTTCCTCTGGTTGTTCGCTTGTTCCTTATCGCAGTCACCTAGAACGAAATAAATTCTACGCAATATAAAAACGATATTTCTGTATCTCATCAATCATGTCAATCGATATAAATCATTTTGGATTTCATATCAATATAAACACTGTCTGGAGTCTTTTAGATACTCTACTAGAATTGCAAAGTTCACATTCTTTTGATAAAAGTGTATCATTGCATAGTTGTAAATTCATCCTGTAGTCCAAAACATGAGTTCTGATGATGCAACCTCAATTTAGCTGAAATTATTACATCTTCTACGCTTCTTTGGAATCGGAGGAATGATTTTTTTTTTCTCGTACCATGGCCTTTTTTCCGCCAGATGCCCTGCTTCTTTTTTTTTTCTCATTTCTTATAGTTGAGCATCAAGGGGAATGCAGTCATTTGAAATATGCAGAAGGTTTTTGTTTGTTTGTTTGTTTGTTTGTTTTTTGTCTCTGGTGCAAGTTTCTCCACAAGATTAAACGAAGAATAAAAGAAAACATAACAACGATAGGGCGTCTTACCAGCATCCACAGAATTACTTCATAATCATCATGCTGTATCTACTGTGGCTTTACCTCTTAATTCGACAGTCGCGGTCAATATAATTTAGTTATCCCCATCCATGGATCGTTAACGCTACGAGAAACATGGTTTCTCGCAAATATACTCTTAGTTTTTTCTCTCTTTTTCTAAAACAGATTATGGGTTTAAGCGAAGATCGATACAGACCGCGATTTACAAAATCGATATAACCCAATTAGGCATCTCTCTTTTCCTGTCTTTCTTTCTATCTCTCCACCTATCTGTCTATTTATCTGTTCTGTTTATCATGCTTTCTTTCTCTCACTGATTTTGAGATTATGATGTCACATTACTGACATTGTATTTTTTCCTATACTGGCCGTTTGGTTTTGTTTTGCGTTTGTAAACATCCCATCCCCTTTGAACAAAGTTAGTCTTTTTTCAATCTGTCTATCCATCTATATCTATCTAAATCTGTCTATCAATCTATCTATCTATCTATCTATCTATCTATCTATCTATCTATCTATCATTCTACTTATTTGTCTCTCGTCATCAAAAGATAACTAGTATTATAAAATTTTCCTCGAGCTGGCGTTTGAAAGGATGGTATGGTATTGGTGGAGATGAGAATTGAACTTTTAACTTTTTGTGAGATACCAAGAAACCACATATGAAAAAGTACAGACCATACGATTCTTGGAAGAATTCAGAGTTTATTTGATGAAAATCGGTTTTGGAATGGCTGAGACATCCAAAAACAAAATAAAACAATGCGATCCTACAGTGTAGACCCACCTTTTATTATAGGATCGCTCTGTTTTGGATATCTCAGCCATTTGAAGCCAATTCTCATGAAATAAACGTTGAATTCCTCTTGGAATTACATGTTCTTTCATAGTTGATAAAAAAAAATGTTCTCATTATCTCACCAAAAATACGGTAGAAACTTCATGTTTATGATCCCTTTAACTGTATCTTCAATTTTTCAATTGAAATCAATTTTCATTTCCAATATTACATTTTCAACATCACAAATGTCAAAGTGAATGTAATATTACCACAACAGAATAAACATTTTATGTGTTCTACATACATGAACTTATTTGTTCTTCTATACTGCTTTTGTCTCACTTCATTTCATAATCCACGTATTAATGTTGTAGTGACAGGTAGTATCGCGGGGAACATCCAAATTATTTGTATGAGATGTCATATGACTTCTGCGATTATTTCAAGTCAAAAGAAACTAGAAAAGAGCATTGCCGCAATATCAGCAAAATGTCTGAAAATGACATATAGGACCTACGGTATACTTGTATGAAAGATATAATAGTACAATAAATAACAACTTAAGTAAAGCATGCTGTGATATTTGTCTACACATTTATAGTATATAAGTAGGCCTGTACATTATCATCAGAATGTCAGATATAACAAAGCATTACTTATTACCCAAGTCTAACTGCAGAGTATGTGGAAAATGTCAGCCACGGGAATTCAGTCGCATTCATTCGACTACTGGTATAGTTTAATTACCCATTTCATTCAGAGGTGTTTGATAACGGTGAAAGAACGGCGGAAGTGATTTGGAACTCAATATCTGCTTTTAGACGCCTTAAGACAGACTGCTACATAGGATCCTTAACATTTTGTGCTTGTATGCGTGATTGCGTGTGGGGGTGTATGGTGAATGAAGGTTACACCTCATGAAATGCCCGTATAGTATTTGAAATTTTGCGGAAATAAAATAATGTATGCCGAAACCAATCTTTCGAGTGTTAATCGCTTTCGATGTCTGTGCAGATGTGACGCCGCGCCTTCTAGATTCGTCTTGTGGAACTTGATCTATTATGATTTGCTGGAGATTTTCTCTCTTTTTTTTAGGGGGGGGGGGGTAATTTGGCTACCGCCTCCGCATATTATACAGCGTGACATGATATCATTCTGCCTAATATTTTACAGTAATTATTTCATCCACAAAAGTAGATGAAAAATGAAAAAGCAATCACAAAGACTTTTCATCATAATCTGTTCAAAAAAAAACATTGTAAAGTATACTAGGAAATGAAACACTATTTTTATCATTAATAAAGTCACACACGCTGAAGTCAACAAACAAACGAGTTCTTCGGAGACAAACTCTGAGATCGCAATTCTTTCGATTTTCGTCAGCCCTATGTATCGTCACTGGTGACGAGGCGTATTTTTATTTTTGTAGCTATTCACTGATCTTCTGTTTTGCTTCGGGATAGATCATCCCTGAAACCCGCTGTAAAGACAAGAAATTGATTCTAGTGCAATTCGGAAGCCAGCTAATAATGTTGTCTGTCTAGGACTGCCGCTCGATCTGACATACATCAAGGAAAGGGCGTATCGATCACCTCCATATATAATGTGAGAAAGCCCTTGACATAAAAATCTTTATTGAGAGTCGAGACAGGGCAAGATACGTGATAACCCAAATATGCCTGAAAGCTGAGGGGTACATCGACAACAACAAAGAAGAAAAAAACTGAGAGGAAAAATGTACAGCGGTAATGTTATTGATATTATTTTGACACCTACGAGAGTACGAACAACATACAATTTAATATCAGGATTGTATAAAGATGTTATTGTGTTGACCAAAGTTGGCACTCATCTAATGTAATGTTCAGTTATTTGATATCAGATTAATTCTATATACTTCAGGCAGACGGGGTCGGAAGTTATATTTCAGATATGGTGCTTAAATTTTTGCTTATAATGTTTAACTCTACTCAAAATCGAGGAATGAAAGTAAGTTGTTTTTAGCGGTTCCGTTACCATCAGATTATTGCTGTATACTCAGTTATTTATGTAAATTGATTAGTGATAAGTAGTTATATTTTTGATTTATTCTATATTCTCCATGTTGATATGTTTCAGTATCATACACATTACATGCACAACAACCGCATCTCATGTTCAGGAATCTAACAATGCGGTATTTTGTGCAAAAATTTATATTTCTTACCAGGGTAATGTAAGGGTATTTAAATATTTTGAAGTTAAACGTTGCTAGAAATGTAAAAATAAAAAGTTCGAGACGTTAAAAAATGAATGCTATTCTTAGACACTCAAGGTATAGCTTCGTGTGCTTTTAATGTTGTTACGCCATCAAAATCAGAGTATTCAAAACGGGAATTACATCTGAAATTGGGAAGAAAAAGCATTTGTATACTCCCTTTTTAATTCTATGAGCATAATCATTATTTCTTTACACTTGCACACGGGTAGAGTATTGCAATGAAAAAAAAAATAAAAAAGAATAACAAAAGACGTTCACATTAGTCCAGAAGTATGTCTTTTTAAGGAATCACCCAGCTGCTATACATGCGTAAAATTTTGGGAATGATAAATGACCCTTAGTGCATGTTTTGCCTTGCGAAATTGCAATAGTGTCAATCACTTCGCCTTATAGAATGAATTTGCATGTAAATGTGTGTATATATGTTTGATGTTCAAAATATGCACTTAAATGTACGGTATGGTGAGTAAACTGTCGTTCTGATGTTCAAAATATACGCTTAAATGTACGGTACGGTGAATAAACTGCCGTTCGAAAGACACCAGCTGCAGTAGATCGTATCCACATCCACGCGTACCCACCTGCCTGGCAATCGCCTTGAAGATTCGGGTGTACATGAAGCACATGGCGAAAAATGGCGGTATCATACCAGCGAGGAACATAAAAGCCAGGAAGTCCATGCTTACAACGCGAATGAGTTTGCAGTAGCCCATGCTTGGGTAACCATCATTCCAGCCCAGGGGCATGACCAGGGCGATGGAAAGTGGCACCAGCCAGGCTAGGACAAGGTGGAACACGACCCGGTTCCTGGTAGAGACACGCGGGTAGTGTAGCGGGTAACAGGTGGAGTAGAACTGGTTGAAGGTGTGGGCCAGCAGGGAGTAGATGGAACAGAGATCGAGCAGGAGCACCACGGTGAGGAGAGTGAGGCAGAGCCCGTAGTTCCGGGGCCAGCCGTTCAGGGCCAACATGAGGATGGGGATGCCGAGCACGCCCATACAGAGATCGCTGATCGCGAGGGAAACGAGGTACGTGTTGGGGACCGTGTGGAGTTCTCTTGTAACCGCCACCGCCACGACGACGGCGGTATTCCCAATAGTGGCGCACACACCAAGGATCACCTCGCTGCCATAATAGGCAATATCCATCCACTCCACCACCGTCTCGAAAAATGCGGCTTCGCTTTCCGCCGACACCAGGATCAGCTCGGTTACGACTTCCCGATTGCCCGTTTCGTTAAGGCTCTGACGTATTTTCTCCATCATGTCCATGGCGTTGTCTACAACCGATAAGATTATCAGGTACAGACACATGCAAACTCCATTGATCGGCTTTTCCTCAAACGAGAGTTAATACCGTCGGGATCAATCCATCTTCTTTTTCTCGTATGGTACATGTGCATAAAATAGTTGAACAAAAGACTCACTGGCAGAAGCAGCACTAATTGCAGACGATTGCGCGGCATCGGCGTCTGCTTCAGCGCGGTGGCAGCAGTTGGCGAAAATGTCCCCTTCGTTTGCGGAAGTGTTTCGTTATGATAAGAGCGAAACCAAACACTACGGGCTATCGAGAAGTGTAATGTCTATGACGATTGGGGGGGGGGAGGGGTGGTACAAGTAACGCATCTGTCTACTCAATGATATTGATCACCACTACTCTCCATGTTCGCGATTTAAATTGCGGCCATCCAGAGTTACTGTCTCTTCAGACACAACTCGCCATTTCATTACACAGAAACACTTGTTACTGAGAGTTCACAAGGTCATCAAACGTTATCTCGTCCAATCACCATCAACGTAACAAACAAAGAAAAACAACAACAATTGTTCCAATGTTTGCTTCCTAGCTCCCTCCCCTATCATGTCTATACATCAGTACGGGCGTTAAAATATATTGAAATAAAAACGACAAAACATTCTTTTCTTTCCCGCGTCTCTCTCCTAATGGCAAACATCTCGACAAATTTGCAGCCTCGAAGCGTTGCGACGTGCTTCGATTGGGAAGCTAGAGGAAGCAAGCGCAGAACGACGCGAGTCATGTGACCTTTTTGCAAATTTGTGTCATGCTCCTTCGAAACATGATTTTTATTCATTGAAGTGATCAGAGAAAAAAACAAACACCTCGATATATGAATATTGGCAATATTGCATATGTTCGGGATTCAAACACCTCATACGACTCTTATAAAGCGGACAAAAAAAAAAAAAAAAAAAAAACCACCGCCACGTACAACAGAGTAAGAAAACAAAAAAATCAATACCAACCTAGCAGGAGTTGCCACAACAACTGCTTGGCATACATCGATATGACCGCACACAATATCATCATGGTCTTTATTGTACAACAGTACAAACGTCACGATTTTGTTCATTACCACTCTGCTTATTCGGCTTCCTACATTCCGCCGTCGTACTAACAGCTGCGTGCGGAGGACAGCGAACAACCGATAACATTTTCGCCAGAACGTGCGAAATGGATAACAGAATAAAAAGAAACAACATTCACCTAAATGGGCTTCCTCTCTCTCTCCCTACCCCCTTCTCTCTCTCTCTCTCCCTACCCCCTTCTCTCTCCCTCTCTCTCTCTCCTTACCCCCTTCTCTCTCTCTCTCTCTCTCTCTCTCTTTCTCTCTGTTATATCTGTCTCTCACATACTATCTCTCTTTTTCTATCTACCCGTCCTAATGCTACCTGAGAGTTCCATATCTTGAGTAGATATCTGCGTCCTCTTCCGTGCGATTATATACTAACCACTGCCATGGTGTTCTGTTACGTTAATGTGTGTGATCTGAGACGTCATCTGTCCCGAACATTCTGCCTAATAACGACAGTGAAGAAAATGATAGCAACGGGACTGGGTGAAGAGCATTAATAGGCTGGCGGCCGTGGAAAGAGCGGTTAAACAGTTCCTGTCAGAAAAAAAAAATACAGACTGCAATTAATGATGAATACTATCATGTCTTTGTCAAGGCACTGTACCTCTACATCCAAATATCCACGCCAATAAGTTATAATGCATAGTGGTACGACAGAAAATTGGTTAACGGGAGGCAGTAGCAAGCTTTAGAGCTACAACGCGAACGCTAGGGACGACGCTATTAGGCTAAAAATGGTGTTCTGCAGATGCGCGAGCCAGCTTTTCTCACTGGTCAACCAGGGAGGCTGCGTTGTCTTTAGTAGCGTTCTCGTCACACATCTATGTGCAACAACGATTAAAGGTACCAAAATTTTATTTTGCTTGTTTTTGTACACATCTGCACCAGAAGTGAAAGGGTTGTGATTGATGCAAATGAGGGGACTGGAAAACTGCAAAAGCATCAAACAGTCGTAATGATATAAGAAAACAGCAAAGACTCTCTCCCATTCCGTCACTTGTATCATTACAATGAGACATTATTAAGTCATACTTAATAGTTCTCTCAGGTGTTAGGGGGCCTAGGTCCTACATAAGGAAAAGATTTGATAAACTTCATCGGTGCAAGAAAAGATGAAATCACACCCACTACATTCACTCACCTCGCACACAGTAACACGCACAAAATACGCTAATACAGTGTACTCGGTATAAGTTCGGCAACCATCGTAAGAAAGTGAACATACCGTGCTACAAGTTCAGAATTTGATGTCGACGTCGTCCTCGCAAGGTAAGCACCTGCGTAAACCAAGGCGTTTCGAATCTCTGCCGTAGTTGGCGCTACAGCAATTCACCCGGACCTTATGTAAATAATGATTATTAATAGTGAAGCGCGTGAACTCGCAATACTTCATTGCCACCAAGCCGTTTACTCTCCCAGACTGTCCCCTTTTTGCGATTGGACAAAACAAAACAAATGAAAACAAGGTAAGGGACAACAAAATCATATAAAATCCAAGAAGCAAAAGACATCATACTCTGAAAGCGGGGCCAAAATACTTGAAGCATTATAACGATTTTGTCCTCAATATTGGCATGAATCATCCGCTGAAAACGTTTACACAGAATCATCACTAAAACTTAAAGTTTATAACTTATGGACAATAAACGTGTCAATGAAACTGCAGCTACACAATGTGACGTGAGACGTATGACAGCCCATGTCGTGACTCTAAACTATGTATCCACTTCATTATGATTTATGAGTGTATGATGTAACGACATGTGGGTGAATTACCACATCAACGAATGTGTGTGTATTGAAAAAAAAAAAACAACCAACAACAACTGCTGAGTGTTTGAGTACCGCTCACGAGACGCCATGTCGTACTGCGTGACGAAGAATGAATTGTACGGACTTGTACGGTTGCTATCAGTGTATTTTCTTGTTGGATCTGACGGCGGTTAATGAGGATTTACACCAAAACGACTTAACTTCCCACATTCAGTCAAACATGTTCGTGCACAAATAACGCACTAGGTGACAGACA
Organism: Diadema setosum; assembly: GCF_964275005.1. Lineage (NCBI taxonomy): Eukaryota > Metazoa > Echinodermata > Echinoidea > Diadematoida > Diadematidae > Diadema > Diadema setosum. The sequence goes on from NC_092700.1 coordinate 9,717,319, forward strand.
AGAAAGCATAAAAAAACACACAGAAAAAATAAAAAAACAACAACAATCAATGATAATCAATCCACTTGGTCTTGTATTATTTTCGTTTAGACCTCCTTTATGCCTTACAGGCTAGATGAGTGCAGAATTAAAGTAAAATGTGTCTCTGTGCTGTGTGAAAATTTGTGATAGTTTCTGAAATTTTTGTCAGTTGCCCTGCGAGCAGTCCCCTGGAAACGGTATATTCATTCTCAAATACAGAATTCTTTTTGTTTTGTTTTCATTATTAAATTAATAATCATGTAGGACAGGTCCTACCTTCGTGATATATTCTTAAAGGGTTAAAATTAAGTTCTTGCCCATGTCCGAGATAGCTTAACAGAATAACATGAAGTTAAATCAAATAGAACATAAAAAAATGTCACTGTGTATTAATAGGGAAAAAAAAGAAAAAGCAAGAAATATACCTACCGATATTGGGCACAGTGAAATGTTAATACGCAATCACTTCCCTGATGATGTCGTCGCCTTCTCAGATTATGTATGATAATCTCTTCTTTTAGGTACACAAAATGGGGGGGGGGAGCATTTCAATCTCATGCAACATGATAATACAAATCCCATATTCTATAACTATACAGTGTATCAAGTGTGATGCCCATACTAAGCACTAACAACCTTACAAAATAAATGTCGAAGACATATGCAATACTGATGCATTTTATTTCTGTACTGATACAAAATGGATATGTTGGAACTGATGGAATCTGGAGTGAATCTAATAGTTAATAAGGAGAATGACTTCAATCGGGCTTTTTACTATCAAAAAAAGCTTATCACCACATAAAGCCCCAGGCCCGGACAGAGTGTGTAACAAAGTGTTGAAATGTTGTAAGGACCACACTCTAAAAACACAAATGTTGAATTAGCATTTAAAAGGGCCGAGGAGTGACAACATTTTCAAAGTGTTGGTTTTCCTGCTAGATTCAACATTTAAAATGTTATCTTAAAAGTCGGATGCAACACTTCAAAAAATGCTGTCACTCCTCGGCCCTTTTAAATGTTGATTCAACATTTGCGTTTTTAGAGTGCAGCTCTCATACGTTTATACAAAATTATTCCAAAATTCTGTTGACCAGGTGTCGGTGCCAACCCTGTGGAAAACCTCCACAATTGTGCCTATTCCTAAAAGTAGCAAACATGCTGAGTTCACGGATTACAGGCCGATATCCCTTACATGCAGTGTTATGAAATGTCTAGAAAGACTCATGTTAAAACTCCTCATGAACCACGCTGGCAGTCATCTTGATAATCTCCAATTTGCCTACCGCCAAAACAGAGGAGTAGATGATGCCGTCTTAGTTTTTCTTCATGGTATATATCAGCATCTGGACGTTAATAAGAATTTTGTGAGAACTCTGTAGATTTTTCAAGCGCATTTGATACAATCAAACCGCACCTCCTTGCAACTCAACTCGTAGAAATGAATGTACCCCCACAAATTGTGCTGTGGACGCATAACTTTCTGTTAAACAGACCACAGTCCGTCAAGATGGGAGTCACTGAGTCAAGCACGAGAATAAGTAGCACAGGCACTGGCGTAGCCAGGGGGGGCGATGGGGGCGGTCGCCCCCCCTAAGATTTGGACCGAGGAGTTGGGAGGCGGAAAAAAAAAAAATGCGTGTATACTGTATGCATGCACATGAAGCGGGTCTCCTTTGCAACCTTTCATCAAATAAGATATATTTTTTTTGAATATTTCACTCAAAGTGTGCACCAGATCGTTGAATTTCAATTCAAAATATGCAAAATCTCTCGTGCTTGGGAGGGGGATACCCCCTCCCAAACCCTCCCCCTCTTTGCCGCTTTCCCTAGCTAAGTACACTTTTTAGATTAAAAAAAATTCTGAATAATTCTGAGTGTGCAAGACTTTTCACTAATATTCCGAAAACTGAAGGTTCCCTCATGTATAAGGGGAATTTCCCCTTTTAATCGACCCTTTCCTCCCTCAGCCCCCCCCCATCATTTTTTTTTTTTTTGATTACCCAAATGTTGATTCCATCAAATATGCTTATTATGCGTATACGAGATATCTCAATTTCAGCCTTAAAAAGATACAAGCTCCATCGGAAGGGAAGAGTGGAGATAACACTCACCAACGCCTTCTTCCTGTTCCCCCCCCCCCCCCGCCATGCAAAGAAGTAGACTGTGGCTATACCAAGATCGCTTTATTTCAATTCTAAAAAAGCAAAAGCTCCGCGAGCGGGAGGGGGAATCCCCCTTCCCCTAAGTTCTACCTCACTAGACTTTATAACATACGCACAGATGGTGCACATTCGGAATAAGAGCTAAATTCCGTGATTTTAACACTTCGATGAAAAAGTGTTGCACCAAAAATTTGCACCAGATCGCTGAATTTCAGGTCTGAAAACGCAAAATCACCTTCGTGTGGGAGGGGATATGCCCCTATCTACACCCTCGTGTGCATGCTTTTTCTGTTTGATTGCTGAACAGACAGCGTTCATGATATTCAGTGTAAGAATTAATACAAGAAGACTAGTGTGTTTGAATTATACTGTTTTATAGGCAAATTGTTCAATAATAATCTACAATAAAATATACGGCAACCTTAAACAAGTGGGACTGTTTCAACTCGTTAAAACACGCAAAAACATGCATCAAATTGCACCATTTGCAACATCAAAATGCAAAAAGTTCTCACCGTAGGAGGGGGGACACCCCCTCCCACACCCTCCCCTACCCCCTCGCTCCCTCCGCTCGCTCGGGTTCAGTCGAGTTCGTGATATACAGTGAAAAGAATTAATACAAGAAGTGTATCTAAATTATACCATTTTATAGGCAAATTGCTCGAAATAATAATCTACACTAAAATATACTGCTACCTTAAACAAGTGGGACTGTTTCACGTCGATAAAACGCGCAAAAACATGCATCAAATTGCACCATTTGCAAAATCAAAATGCAAAAAGTTCTTACCGTGGGAGGGGGGACACCCCCCCCCCTCCCACACCCTCCCCTCCCCCCTCGTTGGCTCCGCTCGCTCGGGTTCAGTCGCGTTCATGATATTCAGTGAAAAGAATTAATACAAGAAGTGTATTGGAATTATACCATTTTATAGGCAAATTGTTCAATAATAATCTACACTAAAATATACTGCAAACTAAAACAAGTGGGACTGTTTCACGTCGTTAAAACACGCAAAAACATGCATCAAATTGCACCATTTGCAAAACCAAAATGTAAAAACTTCTCACCGTGGGAGGGGGGAAACCCCCCTCCCACACCCTCCCCTACCCCCTCGCTCACTCCGCTCGCTCGGGTTCAGTCGCGTTCATGATATTCAGTGAAAAGAATTAATACAAGAAGTGTATTGGAATTATACCATTTTAATAATAGGCAAATTGTTCAATAATAATCTACACTGAAATATACTGCAATCTTAAACAAGTGGGACTATTTCACGTCGTTAGAACACGCAAATACATGCATCAAATTGCACCATTTGCAAAATCAAAATGTAAAAAGTTCTCACCGTGGGAGGGGGGTTCCCCTCTCACCCTCCCCTACCCCCTCGCTCGCTCCGCTCGCTCCGCTCGCTCGGGTTCAGTCGCGTTCATGATATTCAGTGAAAAGAATTAATACAAGAAGTGTATTTGAATTATACCATTTTATAGGCAAATTGTTCAATAATAATCTACACTAAAATATACTGCAAACTAAAACAAGTGGGACTGTTTCACGTCGTTAAAACACGCAAAAACATGCATCAAATTGCACCATTTGCAAAACCAAAATGTAAAAACTTCTCACCGTGGGAGGGGGGAAACCCCCCTCCCACACCCTCCCCTACCCCCTCGCTCACTCCGCTCGCTCGGGTTCAGTCGCGTTCATGATATTCAGTGAAAAGAATTAATACAAGAAGTGTATTGGAATTATACCATTTTAATAATAGGCAAATTGTTCAATAATAATCTACACTGAAATATACTGCAATCTTAAACAAGTGGGACTATTTCACGTCGTTAGAACACGCAAATACATGCATCAAATTGCACCATTTGCAAAATCAAAATGTAAAAAGTTCTCACCGTGGGAGGGGGGTTCCCCTCTCACCCTCCCCTACCCCCTCGCTCGCTCCGCTCGCTCCGCTCGCTCGGGTTCAGTCGCGTTCATGATATTCAGTGAAAAGAATTAATACAAGAAGTGTATTTGAATTATACCATTTTATAGGCAAATTGTTCAATAATAATCTACACTAAAATATACTGCTACCTTAAACAAGAGGGACTGTTTCACGTCAATAAAACGCGCAAAAACATGCATCAAATTGCACCATTTGCAACATCAAAATGCAAAAAGTTCTTATCGTGGGAGGGGGGACACCCCCCTCCCACACCCTCCCCTCCCCCTCGCTCGCTCCGCTCGCTCGGGTTCAGTCGCGTTCATGATATAAAATATACTGCAATCTTAAACAAGTGGGACTGTTTCACGTCGTTAAAACATGCATCAAATTGCACCATTTGCAAAATCAAAATGTAAAAAGTTCTCACCGTGGGAGGGGGGAAACCCCCCTCCCACACCCTCCCCTACCCCCTCGCTCGCTCCGCTCGCTCGGGTTCAGTCGCGTTCATGATATTCAGTGAAAAGAATTAATACAAAAAGTGTATTGGAATTATACCATTTTATAGGCAAATTGTTCAATGATAATCTACTCTAAAATATACTGCAATCTTAAACAAGTGGGACTGTTTCACGTCGTTAAAACACGCAAATACATGCATCAAATTGCACCATTTGCAAAATCAAAATGTAAAAAGTTCTCACCGTGGGAGGGGGGAAACCCCCCTCCCACACCCTCCCCTACCCCCTCGCTCCCTCCGCTCGCTCGGGTTCAGTCGCGTTCATGATATTCAGTGAAAAGAATATTTGAATTATACCATTTTATAGGCAAATTGTTCAATAATAATCTACACTAAAATATACTGCTATCTTAAACAAGTGGGACTGTTTCACGTCGATAAAACGCGCAAAAACATGCATCAAATTGCACCATTTGCAACATCAAAATGCAAAAAGTTCTTATCGTGGGAGGGGGGACACCCCCCTCCCACACCCTCCCCTACCCCCTCGCTCGCTCCGCTCGCTCGGGTTCAGTCGCGTTCATGATATTCAGTGAAAAGAATTAATACAAGAAGTGTATCTAAATTATACCCTTTTATAGGCAAATTGTTCAATAATAATCTACATCAAAATAAACTGCTACCATAAACAAGTGGGACTGTTTCACGTCGATAAAACGCGCAAAAACATGCATCAAATTGCACCATTTACAACATCCAAATGCAAAAAAGTTCTTACCGTGGGAGGGGGGACACCCCCCTCCCACACCCTCCCCCCCCCCCCCCCTCGCTCGCTCCGCTCGCTCGGGCTCGGTCGCTTCGCTCCCTCGCAGACTAACCGCCCCCCCTAAGATGAAATCCTGGCTACGCCGTTGAGCACAGGCGCACCTCAAGGGTGTGTGTTATCCCCCGCATTGTTTTCTTTGTACATTAGCAAATGTGTAAGCAACAATGAAAACTGTACTATAATCAAATATGCTGATGATACTGCAATCACAGGATTTTTGACAGATGAGAACTCCCATGAGTACGTGTCAGCCGTCAGGGTTTTCTCTGAATGGTGAGACTCACACTTCCTACATCTAAACACGTCAAAAACCAAGGAAGTGGTGTTCGACTTTCGAAAGAAAAGGGGACAACATACGCCTCTCGTTATAAATGGTAGGGAGATTGAACAAGTGGAGGAATACACATACTTAGGAACAAAACTCACGGGCACCCTTGATTGGTCTGATAATGTCACAACATTGTGTAAAAAGGGAAATCAGAGGCTTTACTTTCTAAGAATATTAAATAATCTGCATGTTGACCGATCAATCCTGAAATCATTTTACCAGGCCCTCATCCAGAGTGTACTTATTTACAATTTGATATGTTACTATGGAAACACAACACAAAAGAACCAGAATCGCATTGATCGCATAAGACGGGTGGCACAAAGGGTAATAGGCAGGGAACTGCCTGCGATGAAAGACATTTTTGAACAAAGGCTTTTGTCAAAAATCAAAAAGATCGTTGGGGACAAAACGCATCCTCTCAATGTGCACTATGTGTACAATCGCTCCGGAATCAGACTGCGCGTGCCTCGCACAAATCGTGCACGTTTTCGCCAGTCATTCGTGCCAAATTCCATACACACGTTTAATCGCCATGCTGTCAGGGAATTCCGTTCATGAATGAATATCCCAGGTTTGTTCGTTCGTTGTTCGTTTGTGGACTGAATAACCTTCATAGTATTTAAGCGATTAATTTTAAAATTGGTATTTATGATGATTCACAGGTGTAGTTATGTAAGACACTCTTTGTGTTTGTATTTGCCAAAGCGTTGCCATCAGTGGCGGATCCAGAGGGGGCGCAACCGGCGCACGCCCCCCTTTTGATTTTCGTTAAAAACAAAGAAAACAAAAATAAAAAATGAAATGAAACCCGGAAGTGGCACCAGAAATATTAGTCACGCCCCCCCCCCCCCCCCTTTACAGAATTCCTGGATCCGCAACTGGCCATGGTAACCGCATGTTGTTGTTGTTGTTGTTTGGTTTTTTTTTTTCTGAAATCTGTGGAGTGAACAACTTCAACAGTTCTGAAGCAATTGAAATTAAATTTGGTAGGTATTATGGTTTTGAGGTATGAGATGTGCAACACATAATTTTTGCCGGGTGTTTGTCGGGCAAAGCATTGTTATGATAATTATAATCTTATTGTAATTTTGTGGATTGAATAATTCTCATAGTATTTTAGTAATTATTGAAATTGGTATTATATGATGATTTATAGGTGTAGTTATGCAAGATATATATATATATTTTTTCTATGGTTTTGAGGCATAATATTTGTGAAAAAAAATTGATTAGAAGTGAAAGATTTGTTGAAAGTTGAATTTTTGATAATAAGTATAATGATTATAGAATTTATTTAAATGAATGAATTGAATGAGATATATGTAATATGTATTATGAATATAATGGTTATTATTTTATTTTTCTGCAACAAGTAATGCAAAACATGTATGTTTCATCTTATTTGTAATCTGTGACGTATATGTTCAATGAACAATTGTTATCTGTTTGTACCTCTTGTGTGTAACGCTGGTGGAAGGCGCATTTCCACTTTCGCATTGTGGACAGTAAAGCAATCAATTCAATTCAATTCAATTCAAACAACAACAAACATAATCATGATGAGCCAGTGGTATATAATGAATACAGAATGATAGTACAAGTCATAAATAACGTCAGCTGAGGACTAGGGGCCCATTTCATAAAACTTGTCATCAGTGACAACTGCCACATTTCTATGACAAATTTGCTCTCAGCCAATCAAATGCAAGGATTTTAGTAGCTTGTCACATCTATGACAACTTGTCACTGATGACAAGTTTTATGAAACGGGCCCCAGAAGGGCACTAGATATCGCGTTCTAAGATTTGAGCTTAAAGCGAAACAATCAATTTTAATGAAATCATAAAGTTTATTCCTCCAAGGTAGCTAGATTTACGAGCATTGTTAAAGGGATAGTATAGTATTGGTTGAGATGAGAATTCAGCCTTTAAATTTTTGCGAGATATATATATTAGAAACCACTTTAAGAGGACTACACGTAATTCTAACTTTGAATTCCTCTTAAAACTCAAATGCACTTTCATATTTCAAAAGCAGTTTCTCATTTTCTTAAATGATCATCATCAAAAAACGTTGAAAACATCAAATCCCATTTCAACCGAAACTGTAGGCTACCTACCATGATCCCTTTACAAAAGGATAAACTAGCACCGCTGTGGTTTCAATGAAACATTTGATTGAAAATGAAAATGATTTAAAATTCACACCATACTGTAGAGGAGATCGAGCTCTAACATGATCAAAATAACTCAATACCCCTCCACGCGTTCTGAGACAAAAATATTTTTCGAAACGACGAACGAAAGAGTCGTTTCAATCTTGTGACTCAGAGCCCTGCATGAGGCACAGCAGATATTATATAGTCATCAAGTTGATGACCCGAATTCGTCACACGGCTTTTGAATCGAAAGCAAACAACAATATCATTGCATTAATGCCCGATATATACAGCCATTATAGTACATTTTTGTTGGCATTAATTACCGGTATTGTGGTATAAATCAGAAGAACAGTGCAACATGGATAAGAAAGTAATCAAAGTTATTAGTCATATTACAGATTAAAATTTTAGTATAAGTCATATTAATGATCCCACTTCATCGCACACGACTTATATTGAATCGGAAGTAAACATAAAGACCTAACTTTCTTATCCATTAATACCGGTACACAAATTTAGATAACTTTCTTATCATATGTCGAATATTAATCGCTCTGTTAAGACCGGTATTTTGTGCCAATTAACTGCTGCACATCGGATATTGAATTGTATATTAATCGCTCTGTTAAGACCGGTATTTTGTGTCAATTAACTGCTGCACATCGGATATTGAATTGCAATATATCTGTATATTGCAATTCAATATCCGATGTGCAGCAGTTAATTGGCACAAAATGCCGGTCTTAACAGAGCGATTAATATTCGACATATGAAAGGAAAGTTATCTAAATTTGTGTATAAAAAATGGATAAGAAAGTTACCAAGACATTAAATGGTGATCTTCAATCGGAAGCAATTATAGGCCTATTGCAATTCATACCAGCCAAGGTTTATTCATTGCGGTTAAATACTGTAAGTGGAACCCTTTTTTTGTCTTGTTTTTGTTTTTTGTTTTATTTTGTTTTGTTTTGTTTGTTTGTTTGTTTGTTTTTTCTTTTTTATTGTTGCTTTTTTTTTTGGAGGTGGTAACACAGGGCGGGGGTGTCAAGGTCAAAGTACCCCTCCCCTATGCTGAATGTCTGACGATGAGCAAATCTTCGTCAGGATGTGTGCAACCAGTGACAGGAACACCCCCCCCCCCCCCCCAATAAAAAAAAAAAAAGTGTATTCATGTGAAACGATGCGTAGGTTACCCCAGTGTGGAATGCTTAGGGTGGGATTTCACGGAGCACGCGAACGATTTGCGAAGGACGCGAATGACAAAATCCAACATTCGGTAAATTTTTTCTCCGAATGTTTTCCGACAATGAAGCCGAAAACTATTCTTGCGCAATTTGTGCGAAGTTTTCACGATGTATGTGCGAATGTCGTGTGTATCATTGCTAAAGTACAGCATGTTACGTACACGAAGAACACGCGACGGAAATGCGAACAACGAAAAATTTTCAGTAATCATGGGAGAAAAATGTACCCAAGGAAGGGTGGAAGCTGTCTTGAGTTGAATTTTTTTCTTTCCTCTATTTCTCCTTTTATTTTCTCTCATTTTTCTATTGTGTGCTTGCCTACATTTGTTTTTCCTGGGACGTATCTCCACTAGTAAAGCATATGATCTTTTTTTTTTTTTTTTTTTTTTTTTAGCAGTTCCTCCAACACATAATCATTATACTTCAAATGAAATTTTACATACTGTAGATTAATTTTAACTGTATTCTGCGATTTTTTTTTTGTATTTCAAACATTTCTTTCTCTTTGCTAGTCTTTAATTTCTTTTGTTACTATAGTTGTTAATAATTGTTTGATGTTTAGGTGTATGCTACGATTTTTATTTGTAGAAAACATATAGGTCATACATCCCCCAAACGTGCGCTAAACGTTCGCGAGAATGTCTCAAAAGGTACGCGAACAGTTTGCGATTACGTCGTAAAATGATCGGAAAAACTTCGCAGATTTCGCGTAACATACGCGAGACATTCTCCAAAGTTTCGGAGTCTGTTTGGGTTTCACGAACATTTTGCGAACATCACGCGTGTCTTGCGATGGTCTTACGCATATGACCAAGGAGGAGCCTAGTACCTCCTTGATATGACGAGGCTTTAAAGACACTTTCGAGAACAATTCACGAGCAAATCACGACCAAGTGTGCGGAAAAGGTTCGCAGAAAATTTCAAACTTTTTTGAAATTCTCGCCGAAGTAAAAACGACATTCGCGAACAATTGACGACGCTTCCGAACCCTCACGTTCGTTTGGCGATCTTTTGCAGACCAAAATGCGAATGCTGGATTTTGCCATTCGCGTCCTTCGCAAATCGTTCGCGTGCTCCGTGAAATCCCACCCTTATCAATATAAATCTATACAGATAACTACGTTGTACGTTACAATGTAGGCCTACATTTCAGCTCTGTGTCTTCAAGAAAACATAGCTAAACAACGCGAAATATTATTGGAGCCTGCATGCATTCTTGTCACTGCTTTCAAGCAAGCTTAGAGGGTTTTAGCTGGGCCAGACAACCGTACTTGTCTCGTACACTTGCACTACAGTTCTATTGTCTTCTCGATTTGTATTTGCATCGCGTTGGAAAAACACTCGATACACACAGTTTTAGCAGAAAACATTCGTGTCGTTTTTAGCAACAAACACATTCGTGTTGACCCTTGCAGCTGGCACTGGTCCACGAGTGGTCTTGGTGCGCATAAAAGATGTTTGTTTATCATGCAAGCTAGGCGTGACGATTTCACCCACGCAGGGTAATAATGAAATGCACTGGTCGTTGACATAATTTTTACATAAATAATTTAACAGCAATATTATCACAATGTCCATAGTTTTCAAGCATCGATCAAGTGAAAGTACGTAGAAAACTTCTATCTACTGGATGACATACTGAATCATGAAACAAGAAAGTAATAGAAAGCATTATTATCTTACACACTTGAAAAGCGCAAGTGACATTTGTGGATTTCCCCCTGGATAATAATGAACGAATCCACTGATCATAACTTTCCCACGTGGGCAGGGGCCAAAGAGCAACTCGAATGCATGAGCACGTTGCATGCAACGCAAAATGGCAAGTCCGAACTGTAGGCTGTGAATCTGTGTGTGTATACGAAGTGTGCCTACAAATGCACAGTATGTGCTCCCTGTGCGTGGGTGTGTGTGAATCAGCTGTTCCGTGACCTTAGTCCTCGTTCAGTACCGAGGAAGCACGCATGCACATGTTGTCTATAGATGCGCGTGTGATGCAATGCATTGTATGTAAACCAGCTACCAGGCAAGCCTGTCCTGGGTACATCATACAGAGCTATCAAAGAGATCACGAACTCGTTCCTTTGTAAGTAGATAAGAAGGTAATATTGATATCCCTGACACACGGCGGAGACAAAGTTCAGACATTTCGAGAAAGTATTTCCCGAAAGGGACCGAAACGTCATTGTTTACATATTCTCTAATTCTCCTCCCGTCTCGAGTCGTGGAAAGTGACTGACGATCTGCTTGCTAGCTAGCTCAAGTCAAGGAGGATTCTGATTTGTTCACCGTATCATTTTAACAAGCGAACAAAGAGGAGTAGCATCTTGACTTGACTTTTTCGGTCCAGGGTCTAAAGTCTCTACTGCATCTATTTACATTCTACGTGATATCTTGGCTATATTATCACTATTAAATTGGCAAGAAGGTGAGTTGTGTTTCCCTCGCTGTGCTGTTGTGTTGAACTTTGGTTTGAATTAATTTGCAGGAACGTTTCATGGAATACATAAACAGGGCTGTCGAATGTCATTGACATTGCATTATAGTGTGAACCTTATTGAGTGAGAGTGTACAGGAGTTTGGATTGTGCGTTGGACAATATGGTTTATGGAGTTGAGTTGAAACAATGCAACGATATAGACCTAGACAAACTGTCTAATACTCTAGTCTTACATATGATTTATCATTTAGAAAGGGATGTCACAAAAAGGGGGGGGGGGTGATGTGGTACTGACGTCACTGTTCCCGGCCCTGGGCCTGGCCCTGGGATCATTCATGAAATTCAGAATCAGTGCATGGAATACATGTTAAACACGGTTAGGTGCCTACCTATGGGCGATGTAGGCCTACATTTAATGGAAAACATACATTTAATGGAGAACATGGAAAGGCTGTCAAATGTCATTGCATTGTTTTGTGAACCTTTTTGAGAGAGAGTGTGGAGTTTGGATTGTTGGAGTTGGAGTGAAATACTATAGTTTTACTGACTCTACTGCTATTAAGTGCTAGTGCTACTGCTAGGGTCAGGGATAGGGATGTCACAAGAAGGGGGGGGGGGGTATGTGGTACTGGCTCTAGCCTCTAGCTAGGGGATGTCACTTGACACTGACGTCCCCTGGGCCTGGGATCAGGGCAGGGTCAATCAGCCACTTAATTGCCATGGTACACTTGTGTAGATCTAACGTTAGGAAGGTAGCATTTGACAATAAAGAACCTGCACTAGCAGTATTAACTACTAACTATCAGCACACTACCGAATAATATTTGTATTTAACGATATTTAACCTGGAGTGTTGAGGACAAGTCCCGAGTAAGTTATACTCGGGCAGGTGTCTAGAGGTCTAGGAAATGCGTCAGTAAGCAAAGTCAGCCTGTCCTCAACGAGTTACTGTACGACTACTATGAGCTGAAATTTTCGCGTACAGATATTTTCACGAATTGCTACTTGGAGGACATTTTCGCGTGTTAATTGTTAATTTCGCGGTTGCGAGGGTCTAACTGAACTTATTTGCGCGTTGTTTTTTTCGTGTGTTATTATTTTCGCGGTTCAAAGGTGATTCGCAAAAATAAAACGGCCGCAAAAATCTCAGCTCATACAGTAATTATAAAGTCTGATTAAAGACCATCTAGACTACAACTGAGGTGAAGGTCTATTCATTTTAAAATTTCATAGGCCTAGTCTAGTATTTTTACTACAAATTGTAATTTGTACATTGTATATCACAACAGGTCAAGGTCATTGGCTTCATTGGGCATAATTGGATGTTCAGAAGTTATTGTTATAGGCCCTACAGTGTGTAAGTGTAGGTTGTAGATGTAGTAGATCTGTGATTTTGGAGTTAATATAATTGTTTTTTTTTGTTTTGTTTTGTTTTGTTTTGTTTTTTTTTGTGTGTTTTTTTTTTTGTTTTGTTTTTTTTTGGGGGGGGGGGTTCTGTTCTGCATGATTGCCAAAAATTGTAAGCTTGCAAATTGTGTAGGTCTACAATTTGTATTGATGTTCAGTAACCAGAGTGAGACAATTATCTGTAGACATACCCCTAGGTAGGCCTATTGAATTGTGTACATACAGGCTACAACTGTCTTACTGAGTACAAACGTGTATTATAATTTATATGTAACCTTAACTTACATTTTGTAGTTATTGACAGCTCTTTCAGTATGCTTGTTGAGCGATAACCCCATCGATCGATGGATTGTTAACCACCGTACCGCTACCACTCTATACAGCATCCACTGACCTGGAATGGTACTGCCCATTGGACTCTTGGAGTTTGGAATTGTATTGTTCTTGAGAGTTTTGGGTCATCAATCAAGCTGAATATTGAGTAGTATTGTAGACACTATACTAGTAGTATTAAACAAGTAACCCTTTAACCAATGCTGCACACTGGCACTGTTCCGACAGTCCAGGACCAGTAAAAATCACTGTCAGATCAGGAGTTCTAACTTTTTTCAGGAATAAACCAGTAAAAGATGGAAAAACTGGGTACCTACTGGTCAGACAGACAGGTCGAACTACATGTGGAAAAAAAATGGGTTAATACTATAGTGAGCAGCCCTGCTTTAACACTGCAGAACTCTTCATGCAAGTGTATGTCACATGAATTGTTAATAGAATGTTTCTATAGAAAAATGAAACCTGTGACCTGTTGATCAGAACACAACAAGACAAAATGTTTGTACTTTATTGGGTTAGAATGATAAGGGTGTTTAAAGTTGCCACTAAACCCATAAGTGTTCGAATCAATGCCCTTCTCATTCTCAGCCAACGACTTATGGAAGCCACATGCATAGAGTGTACAAAGGTGTATAAAATTTATTCTGATTTTATATACTATAGAACCCATCTCTAGAGGCAAGGTCTATAATTGTAAATGCCCAATACATACCATGCATTGCAAAATGTAATCTTGTTTTACATTGGTTTTGAGAAGACCACTGCCCTGTAGCAATACTGATGAAGCTTGTCTTGAAATCTGTTCTGCATGGTCAATCTTCTAGATCAATGGACATTGCACATCATTGCTGGAGGAGTACAAACTGTACGCGAACATTGTGACATCAGGCGTGGACAATGATGTAAAGGAAATTTGAAGACAATTATAACCGCAAAATATTTCAATTTTTCTAATGTAAGGGAAAGGCACTTCTACGGGTACAAATACACATTGGAAATGGAAATAACCCGACATCCCTGAAAAGTACCCTTTTACCTCATGTATTAGAAATTACCCATTTTTATATTATTGCATCATAGCTCTGCCCATTTTTGAGAGCTCATATCATCCAAGTTATGTAACAGTTACCTACTAGGTGTAGAACTGCTCACTTGTCGCAACCTTTGAATCCAAAAGAAAGCAAACTCATTTTCTCTCTTTAATGCTTTTGTGACTGCAAATGGTGCGAAAATTCCAGTTGTACAGTACATAGCATGTGCATGTACTATACAGTACACCATGAATTCAAAATGCTGATATTTTAGATGATGATGGTGATGGTGAAGAAAAGGGAATAGAGTTGATGGGTTTGGACTCTGAGTCTGTGTCAACATTGCACTTTTAATAGCCATTCCTAGTCTGCCAATCGTACAGTACCGTAGGTGCTTGATTAGTGCGGTGTCTCGTACAAAGCCAGCTACATCTTGGTAGTCATCAGAACTTTAAAGGGACTGTACAGTACTGGTTAAGGTGAGAATTCAGGTTAATTTTTTTTGGTGAGATGAGAAACCTCTTCTGAAATATGAAAGAGCATGTACATGTAATTTCAAGAAGGATTCATCATTCATTTGACGAAAATTCGCCATAAAATGGCTGAGATATCCACACAAAAAAAAAAATCAATCCTAATAAAATTGACAGGCCACAACTTTTATTATGATCTCTTTGTTTTACCTTGTTTAATAGATATCTCTTCATTCCCCTTAAATTCTATGCTCTTTAACATTTCATTGAGTGGTTTCTAAGTACCAGTATCTTGCAAAACATTGCAGGCTGAATCCTCACCTCAATCCTTTAGAAGTAAAATGCTGCAAGAGTAGAATTGAATTCAAAAGCAATGATAAACTCTGCTGTGCACTTTACACAGGATGTACAGTATACAGTTGTGAGGCAAAGGAGAAAAGTTTGTATATTCTATATTACAATTTGTAGTCTAAATCACATTATAGGCTTAATTAAGGCCTACACTATGTATTTGAGAGTACAGGTACACGTACAACCTACAGCATACTTGCCAACTAGTAAGATTTTGTCAGATTCAGTAAGATTTTTTACGTTAAAAATAGGAAAATCATATTTTCTGTCAGAGAAATCAGATTTTTAAAAAATATTTAGATATACATGTACCTTTCATGTGTATTTTCTGAAGATTTGATCGAAAATAAGATTTTTAACTTCAGTTTGCATAATAAAATTTTTGCAGTCCAGGAGTAAGATATTTCATCTTGAAATGTTGGCAGGTATGGTACAGTATGTTCAGTGTATAGTGTGAAGTGCACACTTCAGTTCACACTTCACACACGATGTCAAAGTCATTCACACTGAACTTCTGTTGCACTTTTTCAAAGAGCAGTTTGATATTGTAATCATCTTTTGTTGTTGTTTACTGATTGTGGAGAGGTCCTTTGTATACAAAACTGAACTGTCAAATGAACATAAGTGAGGGGGTGGTGCTGCTAGATAATTTTATGTAGGCCTACAGCTGTATGTATAGAAACCAAATGGCCAAGGTTTCTACCCTATTTGTCTCTCCAAAGGGCTGTTTTACAGCTGCTGAAATGAAAATCCTTTTCTGAAGGACATGGAGCCATTGCAGCAAACAATCACAGAGCAAGTCTATTGTTATTCCACATGAGTAGTGTCCCTGGTAGACTATTCAGAATGCTTTGAACGCTTCCTGGCTCATTTGTATAACAAGCCCCCTTTAGTTGTCATCATTCGTGTCATTTGTGTTGCACAAGAGTGGACTGGTGAGTAATGAATGGCTTCAGACATTTGTCCATGTCATGATGTATACACTGTATTGTCTTTAGCCTAACGCTGCTTCAAAACTCTTTCTATGTTTACATGTGTATCTGTTAAGTTTATCAATGTTTCATTATGTTTGTTTGTTTGTTTGTTTGTTTTGATACCAGAAAGTGATTTAACAATGGATTCCAATCCGAGTGGTTCTGATGTAGAGAGGGGAGACGCTAGTGATCCCCCCGGCTATTCCAATGATTCGCGCTCCTCCTTCAATCGCTACGTCGGAGTCGGAGGAGGCACCCTCACGCCCGCCGGGAGCTACGTGCCCCTCACCCCCTCGGCCAATCACCCCTACACGCGCCCCTACAACGACAGGGTTGGGAAGATGACTGGTTTGCTGCAGATCTTCTGTGGCTCTGTGACCGCCATCATGGGCCTTCTGGCCCTGGTTCTCCACGCCCATGACTATTTCATGGACTTGCCTCTCTGGGCAGGGCTGGTGAGTTCTGGAACTGCCATAAATTCTAATCTTTGTAGGCTGATCAAAGTTTGGTGTTTCCAAGGAGTTACTACCAGACCCAGTGGGAAAAGATGACAAATGATCAATCTATCATAAATGCCATTTCAGGTTTCCATTGAGTTCATAGATAACTCTTCCCCAAAACAAGTCAAGTTACCATTTGAATACAAATGTACACTCACAGTCAGGAAGAAAAGACAGATCTATATTAAAAGAAAGATACAAAGCTTGTTAGGTATTAAAAGGAGTCATTGAGTAAACTGCTCTTGATAGTGATTAGTTTATCAGTTTATGTGTAACATCTTGTCAGGACCAAAAATGGATGGAAGTAAAAGAATCATCCTCAATCTCTCTGAAGTGAACCAGTATGTGGAGTACAATCATTAAAAAAAGAAAAAAAAAGGAAAAGATAATTTCCATACTGTTTAATACACAGCTTCTATCACAAGGGTAGTAACTTCTTTCGAGTGTCTTTAAATTTCTTTGGGTACAAATTCCAATAAATCCAACTAGTGCACCATTCATGCATTGCACTGCAGGTAGCAAGCATGAAAAAAAAAGGGGGGGGGGACTGCATGAATAATTAAATGCCTTAAGATTTCTGATGCCACATAGCCTTTAAGTCATTGACTAATATGCTGTACAAGCCTCATTTAGTACGGAATTTGTTTTTATGGTCAATGTTTAACTTTATCATGGTTACATGATGTCCCTGGACTTGTACAGGGAAAGGTAGAATTGGACACTAGTGTGTATACATTGTAAGAATGAAATCAAAATTATTATTATTTTTTTTAAACATGATTATAAATGTACCACTATGTGCAATATACGTAGGTAAGACAATGGAAACATACCAAGACTACCCAGGGAAGAAAGGAGAAAATGGGAAGGGCAAGGGGTTTTTGGAAACAAGTCATTAACTCATAATGTACAGTTTAGAATGCTGTTAAGGGAACAAATTATCAGTGGTTGTAATGTACAATATGTACTCTTTATTAGACAGATGAGCCCTAAGGCAAGCTTGACTATTCGCGACTAGAAAAAGGAGTAACTCTATGCGCACACAACACATTTAATAGCATGTATCATACTTGGAATCATATTCTTGTCATACACAGTTGTTTGCAATGAATGCATTCTGTCATGTGTCTTCATGATTTTGCAGTTATACCTCTTTGGTGGAGTGTTTGGTGTGTCAACCTCAAAGAATCAAACATTCATGGTAAGTTTTCGTGAGCAAAATTAACTGAATTGCTTTGGGTACCCAGATGCCTGCCACTCATGCATGTCTTGCTCCGTTACTGTTTTGTTGCTGTGCTTACTTGCAGAATGGAATTTGCCTACAATGTACAGTATTATTTGTGACCGTGCATCACAAAACCAACAAAAAGTCACACACCTTGGTTTTACGCAAGGACTCAAAAAAGGGTGAAATGGGTCAACCTAATCAATCTTGAGTTTTTCATATTTTCTGAAAGAGCTGTTCTTTTTCATTATTCCTAAGTTTGGGATCATAAAATGAATGGGAAAGTGTGTTTTCAGCAATTTTTCTGTAACTTTTTTTTTTTTCAGTAGAGTAGTGTGATCAGGTAGCCTACAGTGTATATCTTAGAAGCCCCTATTCATTTATTTAAAATCCTTTCCACACTCTTCACTTTCAACTAACTAACTTTTGAAAGAATAACGCTACTGCTTTGAAAGTTAATATTTATCGTGGACAGAATGTGTTAATAGAACATGCGTAATTTCAGCATAATCGGATAATCTTTTCATTGTTGTTGCTCTGGTGGTTTACATCCTTTTTTTTTGTTTGTTTAGTTTTTAGTTTTTGTTTTTAGTCCCATTCATCGCACAGCTAGCACGGCTTAAATAGCAAAGATTAACCACGTGAATAGACCCTGTACTTTAGAGCCTCTTCTCTCAGTTCACACTTTTCCAGAGTGTGTGCTTTCTTTTCAATATTTAGTTACACTGTAGGTTAGGAAAGTCCATTTAAAGTGATTTATACATCATTTCAAAGCTTAAGAGTCTGATCTTTCAGAATCTACCCTTAACAGAGCTGTAACTAAAAATCCATGTCTGGTGACTTTTTGTTGGTTTTGAGATGCAGGGTCACATTTATAGCCCACATCATTTTTGTGATGTGGGCATTTTCAAGTCGTATCTGGACTGTAAGATTTCCTGCAATGTTTGTTTGTTTGTTTTTTGTCTCACTTTCCTAAAAATTAATAAATAAATGTATTCCCAGTATTTAAAGGAATGTTCAAATGTGTAGTTCAGGTAATGACCCATTAAAAAAAAAGTCAATATAAAACTCTATACATGTAGTTTGTCATTGTTTTGTACATCATACTGTATAAAGTGAAAAGTTTTTGTATTTCAAAACATTCTTAAATTAAATTCCTTTTTTATTAAGTACTACAGAGTGTATGTAGGAAGCTTAGGTGTCAAAAATTTCTGATTTTAAACCATTTTATCTAATTCATTTTTTAATTTTTGTTTTAGTAATCTTAGCTTTAACTGGGTGTGCAACTTTATCAGGGTAATGTGGTGATTGGTTGCACATTATTCTTGGCAAGTCATGCATGGTATGTTCTTGCTTCTTGATGTCTGCTGTTTCATCGCCATTTGCCAGGAGATATGTTCGCTGAAGATCTGATGTCAGACAAAGATAAATTACCCTTCTGATATACAAGACATAACAGGGATGTTAGCAAGAGATACAATATGTACGCATGTCCTGGCAGGGTCTTTCAACTGAGATGCACATGGTTTATGATGTGTCCTAGCCAAGGCTATGTCAGGCTGCGTATGACTGCTGTTTGCATTTCTATCTTATTTTTGTTCACATACAGAGTTTACTTTGTTTCCTTTCTTCAGAGAGGAGATATTTAATGATTGAGGACAATTGAGAACCAAAATGGAAAAATTGCAAGTTGTTTCTTATCTAAGTATTAATAAAAAAGAATGATTGATTACATTATGAGTGGTTCACAGTAATGATGAACCAAATAGAACCAAACTAAAAGATCTGCCTAATGTTAGGTATTAAAACCTCTGATGTGAGTTAAGCTCTGAACCAAAACATTTTGTCTGAAAGCCGTCATTTGGTCTGATACAAGTAGATGCCCTATTCTGTAAAAGTGAATAGTTTTGCGTGAGTAATTTTGCGCGCTCAACTGGGTAAGATAAATTTTGTGTGTTGTTAATTCCACGGAACCAGGACACTAATAACCAGAATGTATGGCATGCAAAACTATTTGTGTGCTGTTATCTTTGCGTTAGCTTCTGGTTGCACGGAATGCACGGAAATTTCCGTTCCGCAAACATTTCCACTTTTACAGGAAAGCGAGTAATATTCACATCAATACATGGTACATGTATGCGCTAGGGCCATCACAATATCAAAATTTTCAACCAATAGCACCAGAACTATCCAGTGTAAATTTTCATGACACAAAACAACAAAATGAAAGGCACTAAAACTCTCTCTCTCTCTGTTTATTTGGGATGTTAATGCCGAAATGATAATCCAACCCACAAAATTTGGCAGAAATCGGTGACACGACATTTGCTCCTGCGACCATTGCTTCGGTCGTATTTCCTCCATGGACTTATGGTTAGGGTTGTGATAGGGTTTTTGGTTTAAACTGATATGAGGATTAGGATTACTGGTAGGGTTATGTTTGTGAGTAGAATATATACATGTTTGGCTTTAGCTTGCAGAAATTTCATGGGAGCAATTGTGGCAGGAGCAGATATCATGAAACCCCCAAAATCATCATGACATCTCTTGTTATTTCTCGTTTCAGATTGGTCTCTACCTGCTCTTCTCCACCCTGTCGAGCATGATGTCCTCCGTCCTGGTGGTCACTGAGGGACATGCAACCTTCATGGAGGCCAATCACTGCGACTGCTCCATCATCCAGGTAATCTCCCCTCCCCCTTTCCCCGCCCCTACAGCGTACCCCTCCTTGCCCCCTTGCAAAGAGCCACGTCCACTCTCTGTGTAGAGATGAGAGGAACTTATACCCCATTTTGAAGCTATGGTCAGATTCTGAAGCCTCCTTGAGCAGCCCTGAGCAGTGCGTGTCAGCTCAGTATAGACAGACGGAATGCAACAAAGGCAATCCAATCCAATCAGGTTTTTATCCCATGTACAGAGAGGTGGTTTCAGAGCCTCCTATACCAGCCGAGAGGAGGCTTGGCTGCAGAATAAATGCTATTGACATTGTGAAACGGCTTTTGCCAACCTAGACAGTATCACTGAATGTCATTGCCCACTATTAAAAGTAAACAAACCAGACTTCTCATCTGACCGCTGGCAATGAATATTGATCGATCAGAGTGCGCATTTTCAAGCTCATGACATTTGCAGCCAAATGTGGTATTCAAAGGCACGTGCCATTTTGATATTAGTATCGGAGGAGAATTTGGTTACCATCATGAAAGCACACCCAGTCCAAGCCTGTTTTTGCGAAATCTAAGCAGTTGGCCTGAGCAGTGTACATGTAAATGTGCATGCAATCAAACTTTTGAAAGGCTTTTTGAAATAATTTGAGAAGGCTCCAACTTTGGGGATTTAGGGAGTTGGTTCACTTCCGCTCTGACCTGTAAACCCTCTCTGTTCTGCTAGAGCTGATGATAGCCGTTTGTTTAAATTCAACAATATTTTATTGATTATTCAACAACAACAACAAATTGTTAATATCATGACAGGTCAGTGACACAACATTTGCTCGGGTCTTATTTTCTCCAAGGACCCAGGGTAAGGGTAAGGTTGTGATAGGGTTTTAGGTTTAGTTTGTTTGTTTTTTGTTTTTTTTTTTACATATGTGAATATTAGGATAAGGGCAAGGTTACACGGTGTATGTTTGTATTTCACAGATTAAAACTTGTGAGATGCAATAATTATGAGAGTGGTTTAAACCATGGTCAACACAACAGTGTTGATAGGGGAATTGTGGATTGAATCACCTTTCAGAGGATTTCTAAAGAAAAGAAAGTGATTTTTCACCTTGGAGACAACATACACAGCATTTGTGTCACAAAGATGAAATCTTCTGCAAATATCCACGTACATGATGTATCGGGCAACTCGTAAACTATAATATTGCCTGTACAGTACACATCTTTCAATACTGGAACAGAATTGTGATCTGCCTTCTCGGGGTAATAAACAGCCAACCCAACTCCAATATCCCAGATTGTAATAACAGACCGTAATACTTGACCTTTAACCCAACTAGGAAACCTGCATGCAATCCTACCCAAAACCCGAATCATTATTTGAAACTGTATTGTTTCATGTTTGTGCTGTGGGCAATGATACTTGATGCTCTTGCATGTCTTTTCAGTTTTTGTTGTTGTTGTTTTCTGAGGGTGTACGTGACATTTTCAAGACATCAAATGCAGCCTATGGTTCATAGCAAAGAAAAAAGAAAGAAAGAAAGAAAAAAAAAAAACCTGAAGAAACAGGAAACGGGAAACAGGAAACAAAAAAGAAACAAGCCTGCCAGCCAATACCGAGGAGAATAGAAACACTTTGACTTTTAGAACACTGTACATGTGTTTGGCAACTTTTCTCCATCTTTTTCTTCTCTCCTTTTTTTTTTTTTTTTTTTTTTTTTACTTAGCAACTCCTTTGATATAAATGAAAATAAACAAGTAAAAAATTCAACCTATGTTTTGTAGGCCTACAGCTTGAAATGTTCAGGTAAAGCCATCATAGAAATCTCTTTTTAGTATCATTTTGTTGGCACTACATGTTCGTATATATTTGACCACTGAGAGAGTATTAAAAGTCAAATAGAAGCTGTAGTGCTGTCTGCTTTGATAATGAAATTGATTTTCTTTTAGAGTTTAGAATTTAGAAAAACACAAATTATATTTGATCATAAGACCTCTACACATCTACTGTGTATTAAAACTGTTTTGTTGTTTTTAGAATTGTATAGAGACGCGTTGATGTAAAAGTTTTCTGTCATGAGATCTCTTGTAAGATAAGAATTTGGTAGAAATAATCTAAAGGAATGAAGATCATTGCTATGGACAGAACTTGTTGCATCTGTTTGAAATAGTGCTACTGTGAAATTTGGATGTCTAGATTCTGGTTTTGGCAATATACATTTGCATTCTTTTGCCTCATTTTCAAAATAGGAGCTTATTGTGTGATAAATTTCACTTAAGACTAGATGCAACATCAACATTGGAAAGAAGAATGTCTGCTACAAATAAATCTTTTTAAAATGGCACAACTATCCGTCCTGACATTTTGGCAACGGTGATGCATTTCTTTTTTTCAGTTCCTCGCATGGCATTCATAAATTTTCTGTGAACAGTTGAGCACTCGCATATCTTGGCAATAGCAGTGCATCGGGTGTGCGACGTCTAAAGCCATCATTTCTAAATTACGGCCACCTCCCTTATTCTTGCTAGGCCAAGAATACTCGGCTACATGTACATGCCATCTGGTGCTGGGGTGTTGGATGGCATGCAGGCAAGGTTTTATAGGGGCTCTGGTGTAGCTGTCAGTTTACATCGTAACTCGCGAGCATGAGGCTCAAAACAGTTTGTTAAAGATCTATGGTGGCCATTATTTGATACATTTTAGGGATTGTGATTGAAAGATTGTGTTTCTTGTCTTGGAGACATGTAAAACAAAAGCAAATCAGCTCAGATGGTTATACTTTGTGTACAGGATACATCACATTTTATCGCAGTCACAACTTGCAGATATTACTATTCACTTCTTACACCAGTCCCTCAGAGCTGGTAGGGTTTGGAGATATATAAAATACAGTGTAGCACAGAGAGATAACTACCAAAAAAAAAAAGAAAAAAAGAAAGAAGATGTTATTTGAAGAAGTTCGGGGCATGACTTGTCCGTATTTTGAAGTTTGGGCTATGATTCAGTCTGATTTTGAGCACAAGTGCCGTCTTCAGATGGGAAGTTTTTCAGACTTGAGAGAGATTGCCAAAGATAGCACAACCTTTAAAAGCCTCTCCTGATCTGTTGTATCTGTGTCTTCAAGAATCTTCAGTATGTAACTGGGGATACATGTCTTTTTCTGCATCTGGAAAGTATCAACCATATCATTTTATATATCAGTTATGTGCTCATCTATTGTGATGTGTGTTTGAATAGAGCACAGTGACTTGATACCATTGACATTATAGTGGTACAGATTATAAGAGATGTTCCATCTCACATTTTCAATAGTTACGGCACTACATTGATAAATCTTCCTGCAAATCGCACTGTCAGTACAGTAGACAATATCTGCCAATCTGCAGCTTTACCTTTAAATAGAGTTCTTTGTTTGGTATTAAATTGACACTCATGTTGGGGCCCATGCTTTCTTCGCATACAAAGGCAAAAGTTGCCAGGAAACTACGCTGTAGTTGTCAAGGAAGAGAGATCTCCGAGTCCCTCTTAATATCCCCTATTTTGTCCCCATGGCCTTCTTATTGGACTGTGGAACAGTGCTCTACAAGATACCAAAGTGGTTTTGCTTCTCAATCTGAAGAAGAGATCAAGTTAAGATGGATTTAAAATGAATATTGAGAAAACAGCTTGGGAAGTTAACCTGCTAAACTGCCCGAGCACATAAAAAGTTACTAGTTTAGAGTCCAACTGTGGCATGATTATTCTTGAATAATTAATTGGAAGCAAGATATTAGATGATACAGATGTGATTCGGAATGCAACATACAAAAATTTGTTATTTAAAGTTAAACTGAAAATTGAAAAAGTAAAGACTGATAAAAATCTGAAGGACATCTTCCCTCTATGTACAGTACAATACAAAGCCTAGTATATAATGCAATATCAGTGTACCGTGTACACTGATATTTTTTTCCCTCTCCCTCAATCTGAGCTCCATATAATGACTTTACTCTATTTAAAATAGTGCTTTGAAGACAGTATGCATGCATTTTTTTTTTCAAATTTTACACATTTTTGAGAATTTCTAACAACCTATGTACATATGTATGTGATGTACTTTACTGTTACCCAATTATATAGGCCTACACATTATGAGACTTCAATAGGCACATTTTTTAAAATCAGTATTTTCAATCATTTATTTAATTTTAGTTCTATTGAGAGAGAGACGTACTCCCCAACTCCAGGAGAATTCCCGACAATGTGCAAGTGTGTGAGAGTGTGTGTGTGTGTGTGTTTGTGTGAGTAGACAATGTACAATGTTTGTGTATACATGTAATGCAATTTGTCTTTGTATAATGTTTTGTTTTTGTTTCTGTGAACGTTTTTATTTTTGTGATATGAAATTGAACGAAATTCAAATAAAAATATTATCAAAAAAAAAAAATGTATTGTAGTAGTGTTTGTGAACACTAGGCCTACATGTAGCTGTAGAGTGGCAATGATAATCAGGCACCTGTACAGAATAGTCAGCGTTCAGTTTGTCTGTATACATGTATAAAACATAAATATGTGTGCAGGATTGTTTGTTAGAGGTTTATGTTTGCCTGGCCCTCTCAATGCAAGGAAGGCGATGCAGCGCCACATGATTTATGGCACCACAATAACTAAAGACCTTATACTCATCTTCCGTTGGCTGAGCCAAAGGCAGGAGATGGCAAGCTGTGTTTGTGCACACGGTTTCATGCTCTTTCGATAGTGGTTCTTGATTTTTTTCATCTCGTGTTATTGAAACACAACCCAGACTTTTCACTGATTTTCAATGGGACTGTCAGTGCTATTCACGAAGTAGTCATTTTCCTTTTATCCTACAGCTGTACATACCACAAAATGATTTAGCTCTGTGACATCTTGAAGCAGTGGTTTTGCGAGTACCTAACATTTTTTTTTTCAATTTGTTTTGATTTGCTTTGGTTTTTTTAAGCAAATATTTTTCAAAGAAGAAGAGGAGAATTAGTGCTGTTCTATTTAAGTAGAATAAAGCTTTCCATGTCCCCCTTTTCTCTTCTCAACTCTGTTGGAGGTACACGTAGGGACCTGGAGGACATTTTGTTGCCACCATTTATCATCATTAGTTATAACACTGTTCATGATTCATTGTGTGCACAGGGGGTAGGAGGCTAGACCCCAGAGGAAAACATGAGCTCTCAGATAATACTTGCAGATTTATCTTCTGCGAGCCCAAAATTGAGACAGCTCTATGTACATTGTATATTTACAAGAATGCTTTGGGAGAATTGTGTCTATCATTGGCCCCAGGCAGAAAACATAGATTGGGCATCTTTTTCATATATGTTTTGCTGACAAGACACAGTATTGCTGGAATTACACTGTGATATGAGTAATATAATGGCAGTACACTGTTTAAAACAGGTACCAATCGATGTACATGTACATTGTACCAGGACCATTTGATTCACTAGGAAAGCTTCAGACTATTGAGTTTCAGCAAAATGCAAATGTTGCAAGAAAAACAAATAGGTCCTACACTGTATTACAAAGATACATATTTTTGTTTTCTTCTTTGTGAAGATGCATGCACTTTTAGGCAATCTAGCCAGTTTTGTTACATGTGGGAGTCATTAGTTTTGTTGGGAAATAAACTTTTAAATAAAAGTTTTTTTTTTTTTAAATTCTACATTTGACTGGGCTATACTGAAAACCTACATTTTGTTTAGCAATACTAGGCATGTTCCAGTTAGGCATTCTTACATAGCAGGTCCAGCAGGAAAAGTACGTACAAACTTGTATGTAATACATGTAAACAAGGGACACATTACAAAACACTTACCTCATGTCACGCTGCTGTTGTTTTTGTAAACATGTAGTTATTACATGTACTAGTCTGCTTGAAGCCTCTGTGATCTGTTGGTGTATTTTGTCGCTAGGGTGACAAGACCTTGTATCTGAAATTTTGGTGAAAATGACTTTTTGGATTAATAGTCAAATAATGAGTTAAGTAATGTCCTGTCCAAATCCCAAGTTCTGTCCTACTCCAAAAATGAAGCCACCACGGCATGTCAAAGGAAAGGCTATCCCATTCGCTATAGTGCTTTGGCCGCCATGTATTTTGGCTCTCCTGAACATTTGACATTTTGTAGATACGAGGTCTTGTCACCCCAGCGTATTTGTTTATAGAATTGAACTCAGATGAGATAGATAACTTTTTCTGTTAGGTTTCATAAAGTACATGTACATATATTAACTTAATACATTGTATCAAGTGAAGCTTTTATATGACCTATCAAGTGAAGCTTTTATATGACCTGGCTTGTTATCTTAATATATTATTTTTTTGTTTATTTGTCGTTATTTTTTTGGGGGGGTTGGGGGGGGGTTGGGGGGGGGGAATTTTTCCTTTCCTTGGGTAATAAGCATTTTCATGTGTTCTTTTTTGATGTCATTGTCGTAGACTTCAGTTTGCACTATGGATTCATTTTTAGTTACTTTTACATATGTACAGTAATACGTGTTTGGCAATCTTTCAACAAGCTTTCACATCGCCAGGAATGACCTTTTTGCCCCAAATTTCATTGTGTTGGTTTAAAACCAGACCATGGTTTGCTGTATTTTACCTTTAACACTGATCGCCATACCGGCTGTTGTTATCTTCCGGCAGAATACCCATATGTTGTATGATGCCACGGCTGCCCTCATCTCTTGCCTGGAACTGCTGGTGACCGGGGTGGCCATGTACCACTGTATGGCAGGCCTCGGCTGCTGTGGCTGCTGTGAAACTTCCACAACAAGGGTAGGTTGAAAAAGAAGAAGAAAAACACACACACACACACTCCTGCATACAAACAAACCTTGAGTAGCTACTAGGAACCATAGCATATCTTTTCGGCTCGAGTCAACCCATCGCTTACATTATACTTATGTAGAGTCCATCATCAGGATAGAGAACGTGGTCATTACCCTCAGTGTTTAATAACAATGTACTCATGCAGAAACTGGGCAGAATAGACTTAAGGAATGTTGGAATTTGTAGTCTTGGATATTTTTAGAGTTACTTCTTGCGTAGACCCTATTAGCAAAATGCCATGCGTGAAAATTATACAGAAATTAACGTTTGGCTTTTTTTTTTCACTTTTTAATGTCTTTAATTGAAAATGTTATATTGGACTTATAAAAAAGGCAGTTATGTTAACATCTTGAGTCATTAGAGGCAATAACAAAATAGAGATGGATGCAAGTGATTTACCCTACATATGGAGTGTCTTTGTCAAAACTGACCCTAGAAAAGTTTGCATGAAGCTAATTTCCAGCATTTGTTCTTTAGAAAGGCAATGTACATGTATACACATGTAAGCCAATGTGACCTCTCAGCACTGTACATGGAGAAAGTTTGCATGCCAAATATCCAACTCAATTCTTAAACACCGGAATGTTGAGGTCATTCAAAATCACTAGAAGTACAGTAAGCCGTATGAAAGATGATATGTGACCGTGCACCTCAAAACGAACATAAAGTCGCACACACTGATTTTGTGCGAGGACTTAAAATAAGTGAAATGGGTCAACCTAGCCGAACTTGACTTTTTCATATTTTCTGAAAGAGTGGGTCTTCTTTTACATTATGCTAAAATTTGGTGTCATAAAACGGGCAGGAAAGTGTGTTTTTTTAGCAGTTTATCTCGAATTTTTTTGGTAGAATAGTGTGATTAGGTGTGTCTTTAGAATCCCTTTTTCATTTCTGAAAAACCTTGTCCACACTCTTCACTTTCAACTCTAATAACTTTCGAAAGGATAGTGCTACTGCTTTGAAAGTTGGCATTAATTATGGACAGAATGTGTTAATGAGGCATGCAGTTTAATCTGATAATCCTTTTATTGTTGTTACTCTGGTGGCTTACTTCCTGTTTTTTGTCCCATTCATCGCACAGCCAGCACGGTTTGGTAAAGATTAAGCGCTTGAATAGACACTGTACTTCAGAGCCTCTTTTCTCAGTTCACACTTTTCCTGAGTTTGTGCTTTTTTTCCAATATTTAGATAGGTTAGGAGAGTCCATTTGATTTGAGTTATACATCACTTTAAAGCTTAAAGTCTGCTCTTTCAGAATATGGTCTTAACTAAAAATTCATGTCTGGCAACTTTTTATTTGTTTTGAGGTGCAGGGTCACATATGGTTGACCAGAGAAAGAATAACGGCTTGTCCGATTGGTTCACTGGTGAAAAAGTAATTTTCTGTGCCTTTGTCCTTTTTCACATGAAACAGGCATCGACTAGAGACTCGGCCTACCCACCAACTCTCCTGGATTTCAGCCGCATCCCGCTTCCCCCGGCCCCCATCTACCCGGTCCTGGGCCCGGAGGGTTCAGAGAAGGTGCCCCTCGAGTGAGACCCACGTGTGCCGTTTGCCCCGCCTGTCTGCACAGCGTTGCGCTGACTCTATAAAAAAAGCTTTGTAGAAAAATCGCCAATCGCGAGGGGGCTGCTTTTTTGTCTTGCCAGTGGTGGGGGCGCAAGCACAACTCACTCCTCGTCAGAAGCTGTGGCAACCTCCGACTTGTGAACAAAGAAGTGGATGGCTTTATGCATTACCAGGCACTTTTGTTTAGGGTGTGAAGTTCGCCATTTAGGCCCATTTGGGCCCATTTGGGCCCCCACATGCCAGAGTGTCCTTTGTGTCAGTTACGTACATACTGCACGCTCTGACTGTGGAACTAGGTACTCTCGACCATGGCCACTGCTTCTTGAATCGTAATAGTTTCATCTAACTTTCATGTCGGCAATATTTTGCGGATCATTCACATTGTGGTATACAGTTGTAAGATTTCACTCGAGTTGCACTTTTGTTTGTACAGCAATGTTCTCACAATGTAGGTGCTGCCATTAATCTCTGAGTGTGAAACTGGGAAACCCCCAAAAAACAAAAACATGAAAAAGGACCGATGTTATCCTTTCAACGTGAAAGAAGAAATCTTTCTAGTACGATGTAAACTAGCCATGTTTCTCATTTTTACTGGCACTCATTTTTTTTTGTGTGTGTGTGTGTGCATGTGGAATATGAGGAAATAGCATTCAAAACAAGAAAGGCAGGAAAATTCCACTCTATACTGTTTCTTGTTGCTAGTTCAGCCAGTACAAAAGAATGAATAAAGCTGTAAATTCTATTAAATGTAGAATGTATAGCCTTAAAAACTATAGGTGCATGCACTTTTTGATACCTTGAGATGTATGCTATACAGTATTAAAGTCTTTTATTATCAAAGATGGCGAGGTGATCTAAACATGACACTGTACATGTTGTAGACTTATTGTTATTGTCCATGTTTGATGTTCTCAACCAAAACTTCATTTGAAGCTTCAAATACTCATTGGTACTAAGCCTGGAGTTATCACGGAAGCAGATATAACATGTGCTAATTGATACCAATGCTCTGTAATGTATAAAGTGACTATATTTCAATGTGAATAGGCATATTGGATGTGGTGACATTTTCTTTTGTTCGTGACCCCTTGAGATAACTGATTGAAATCTTGACTTTTAATACAAATAATGAACAAACATAATATTGAGGGTGAAAGCCTTCATCAAACTGGAAATTATTCTTCATTTTCATCATTTCAACCCCACCTCCAGATGGCATCCCAACATCTATGATCAGTCCTGAAATGTTTAGCCTGAGATCTGGTACAGTTTGAGATTTGCAAGTCTGTGTTGTTTTAAAGGTGCAATAGTGTGTATCTAATGGTGCAACTCCTTTTGAATACTAAAACAGGCAAAACCACATATGAAAAGGTAGCAGTTGTGGGAGTTTATGCACCAGCTCATCTGCAGTTGGTTTGCAGGGGGTGATATTTGTTGTATGAAATGCGCGATATCTTCAAATCTTGGAACTCACATAAAAAATTTGGAGGTCAAGTGAGCTTTGGAAGTACACATATAACTGCTGTAACAACGGTTAATGTTCATATTCTCTGTGGTTCGTAGAGATTTCCACAAAGCTACTCAATTTCACTGTTGTTAGCTGTCATTCTACATAGTATCGGTGAGGATGTACTTTAATAATAGTCATTACTTCACGACTGCCTTCTTTTCTCTGTCAACCCCCTTCATACAGAAGTCACATCCTTGTCATTGTAGGAATTTAAAGCAGATGATCATAGCCCATATTCATTCAGAGTGCTTTTGAGGAATATTGATGACAAAACAGCAAATTTTGTTTTGCTGCCTTTTGCAAGTCCTTTCAAGGCGATGCATGCTAATTTTTGGGTACCTGGGGGAAAACAAATGGACATGGGGGATAATCTGGTCTTTAGCCAATTATGTAATATAGAAGTGTTCACACAGAACCAAATCTGTGTTCAAGTTTTGAAGAAAATGAGCTTGATTCTGAAATTCATCTCACTATGAGGAAAACTGAAACTGTTCTACTGGCCTGACATTAGTTTCGAAGTATAGAAACTGAATAGTAGAAATGATACAGTTGAAAATGATAGAGAAAATGCAGTGTGTTTTTGTTTTATTTCATTCAAAATAAAGGAACCAAACTTCTGCAAAATGACACTAATAATTATGTAGACATTGTATAGTCGTGTTAGAGCAATTGCCTTGCCCCATGGGTATCCACACAATCCAGATTTTTCATTTACAGCTCATTTTGTAAAGGTCAGATGTGAACAAAACGCTTCCATTTGTTGCTACCGTGTGCCCATGTGGCCCCATTAGTGAGGCTTAGTTATCCCTTGTCTTTCTATGTTGTTGTGGTTGTTGTTGTATAGTGTGGAGTCCATGTTGTATGTGTCTTGCCTCGCCGCCTATACTTGGAATATATGGCATTCCCAATTTATACTTTTGTAACAAAAGCATGTCATATATGTATCTGCCATTTTGTATGAATTTATTTATCTCTACCTTTTCCTGTGGTTCATGTACATATATATGAGTTTATATATAGTTGCCTTTTGTATTATCTTTATCATTTGGTATCCTTTTTTTTTTTTTTTTTTTTACCGTGATATTCCAAACTTGGCATTCGTTGTCAATTTAATAGGTTTTGTTCGTGTGTTAAAGTTATGTTTTGAAAGAGGGTCTGACGAAAAACAAAACAAAAATGTAATGTGCAATTTTCTAGTGTTGACTAGTTGTTTAGATTGAGTAAATTTGCTGAAAGAAGTGCTTTTGTTTATATATACGTACAGAGAATCTAGTATAAACCATGAAATAGCTGTGAACAGAGTGCTCACAACTTAATCCTAATCCTAAACTGAGGGTAGATACTAGTACAGCTGTTTAATAATATGGTCCATGTTCTGAGAAATGATCGTACATCAATGATGTGTACAGGCTACATTTGTATGGACTACTATATAGTATTGTTAGGGTGGATACAGTGTAGCGACGCAATTAGTATACTTTTGTTTTTATCACTACTGTTATCATCACTACATGTCTGAGCTATACAGCGTGTCCCAGAAAAAACGAAACCGAGTTTCATTGCAATTCTTTGCCATCATAATCATATATTTGCTTTACGAAATGTGTATGAATGGAAAGATATATCTTTCTTCTTTCATTTGATGCACATCTCATTGTTCATAATTCATGCATGACTGAGTTAGAACAATAGACAGTAATGCTACTAGATTTTCATTTGCACGAGCAAATGGCGACTTTCAATGAGTTTCTCAGGGTTTGTTTTGGCAATCTTTTGCAAAAAATGAAATTATAGCCTTAATATCTATTCCTTTTCCTTTCATATGATATCTCATGCGTAAAAAATGATTTTACGCCTCTTCGAGAAAACTTAATTTGAAAATATGCTTCCATTTTACCCAGAAAGACGGATAGTAAATAAGGAGCCAGTTAGCTTTCCCGACTCCTGCCCGACATGGCAGATAACAATGGCCTTGCCTTCACGCTTCAATGAATTTACACAAACATGAATGGAGGGGGTAAAAGGGAATGCTAGAGACGGTTCGGAATAGGATCTAGTTATTACATGATCGTGAGCTTGCCTGACCATACAGCAAACCACAGAGCAAGGGTGTTCATCAGTGGAATGTTGAAGGGGGAGGAAAGTAACCGACCGAAAAAGCCTTCCGAGCCCCCCCCCCCCCCCCCTCCTCCCCCACACTCACACATACAAAAACAGAAGACGACTTTCTGCCCTGCACTTGTACCTTTGAAATGCTAGAAGCGCAAGTTCAGTGATAAATAAAGTGATGTACCATCTCTTTCTGCTTCAACTCCCCCTTCAAAAACTTCAAAACCCTGTCAGTGATGAAGCATGAACCAAGCATGAGGGAAATGCAGAGATGAATGAAAACAGTGAGATAAGTTTGAAGTATACAAAGTCATCAAAATGTGTACAGTACCACTGTTGTAACGTTGATCTCCCATAGCCATTGGACTGCATGCATACAACCTGAGAATACACGATATTAGTGTTCAATTATTGGGAAAGTCTCATAGCTATTTCTTAATAAATGACAACAAAGGGCTTCACGTCTCATATAGCATTCTCTGTAAATCCCCCCCCCCCCAACAACATTCACTGTAGCACTGCCATTGTTTTGTGTGAATTCAATGGCGCACGTGAGCCCATTGTCTAATGCTAAGTCGGGAGAGCTGAATGTTTGTTCTTCGACTATCCGTAGAATCGGTAGAAATGAAGCATGTTTTCATGCACATTTTTCTCAAGCAGGCGTTAGTCATATTTGACACATAAGGTGTCATACGAAAGAAGAAAATATGGATATTTATGTTACGAACTTTGTTTTTTGAAAATGTACCGTTAAAAGTCTGAAAAATCCCCTTAAAATCACCTGTGCGTGTGCAAATGAAAATTTGATTGCATCACTGTTCGTTGTTCTAACTCAGTCATGCATGAACGATGAACATTAAGTTGTACATCAAATGAAAGAAGATAAGTTTATCTTTCCATTGATGTATATCTCGAAAAGAAAATTTATGATTTCGATAGTAAAAAGCTGCAAGGAAACTCAGTTTCGTTTTTTCTGGGACACGCTGTACTGTGAATTTAAGCAGGGAGGTGGGAAGAGATTTAAGCATACATTGTATCGCTTGTGCTCTTTACCGTGTAGCAGGGACGGATCGAGCCTTTTGCTATTAGAGGGGAGGGGATTTTTCACCCAATGACAATTTGCTCGCCAAATTTAATCTCCATACAAAGTAAAGGGTAACTGCATCATTTTATCTTAGTTTGGTTTGTTCCATACTTTGCTCTATTATCTATCTCTCCTTGCATCACAAAATGAACAAAAAGTCGCACCCCATGATTTTACGTGAGGACTCGAAAAAGGTGAAATGGGTCAACCAAGTCAATATTGGGTTTTTCATGTTTTTGAAAGAGCCATCCTTCTACATTATTCTTAAGTTTGGGATCATAAAATGAATGAGAAAGTGCATTTGCAGCAGTTTTTGTACAACTTTTTTTTTTTTTTTTTTGTAGAATAGTGAGATCAGGTATGTCCTACAGGCCCCTTTTCATTTCTTGATGACCCTTTGCACACTCTTCACTTTCAAGTCTAATAACTTTTGAAGGGATAAAGCTATTGCTTTGAAAGTTGGCATTAATCATGGTCAGAGTGTGTCAATAGAGCATGTATAATTGCAGCCTAATCCGATAATCTCTTTATTGTTGTTGCTCCAGTGGTTTACATCCTGTTTTTTTTTTTTTTTGTCCCATTCATTGCACAGCTAGCACGGTTTGGTAAAAGATTAAGCGCTTGAATAGACCCTGTACTTCAGAGCCTCTTTTCTCAGTTCACACTTTAGATAGGTTTAATAGGAGAGTCCATTTCAATTCAGTTTTACATTATTTTAAAGCTTAGAGTCTGCTTTTTCAGAATCTGCCCTCAAATAAAAATCCATGTCTGGCGACTTTTTGTTGGTTTTGTGATGCAGGGTCACATATGTATCTCAAGCTGAAGCTACAATTAGCATACATGGCGTCATTGTGTCCCACTCTCAGCATCTTCAAATTTCATTAGCCATTCCATTTGATAGTTTCCTATGTGGCCTGCTCTGCTTTTAGATATTGTTCTGATGTCACAATGCCAATTACCATCTCTGTCACATCTTCTGTTGGAGTAAGTCTCAAGATTGCATGCACTCATTTTTATACTATACCCACCTGCAAGTATTGGATGATCATTATGAGAGCAATAGTGTTTGTTGTTTGTAGGATTATATTACGGTGCATTATTTCATGCTGTGTGTATTTCTGTGTTTCATACTTGTACACTTCCATGTAGAATATCTATTGTGATTTCACTTCCTATCTCCATGCAATAGCTGGTGCTACTTGTACAATGCCTCCCTCTCCATTATGAATACAGCTTGAAACAAAATGAAGGATAAACAATTAAGAATTTTAAAAAAGACAGATGAATAAATCGATGAAAATTCTGACAAAAGTAATAATGATAATAATAATAGCACATATAGATTAGTTGACAACCCCATGAAAAATGAAGCATGTTGTTCACTTTATAGATGGGCATGTTCCAATAATGCTGTATTTGCCCTCGCTCATGGAATGTGTTGATACAGAGTACTGAAGCGATGATGTCACAGTCTTTTGTTCGAGCTCGGTTTCCAGCAACTGCTGTGTTCACAGATATACGGGCTACATGAGGTTGTTTAGAACCTGTTTCCATGGTGATGAATGCCTATATGATGTCACACTTTGATACTCTATTCTCCTTGTTCATCCATAACTTATGCATATAATTCATTGACAAAAAAAAAAAAAAAAAATGGCAAACTGTATGGATTATTATCATGGAGAGGAATGTGAAGGTGATCTGTGTTATCAGTTTTTCTTCCAGGAACAAGATTCCAGTCTTTTCTTCTGTTTTTAAAGTTCAGCTTTATAGAGAATATTGTAATACATGTAATCATTGTTGTTGTTATTTTGTCCCCTTCGCTGGTTCTCAGAACATAATGTTTATTGCATTATTTTGACATGTATACCTGTATACATGTAGGATTACAATGAAATTGGATGTCATTATGGGAACCATTGCTGAAGTACCTAGATATGCAGATGTTTTGTTCTTTCTTTTTTTTTTTTATCATTCTCACAGTTGACACTTCTTTGGGGAATTCCAAGCCTTCTGTGTACCAGAAGGTTGATAGAGACACTTGCATTAAGTGAAGCATGCAGACTTATACCATGGGTTGTTAGTTTGCTACCATCACTAGGTAGTAAAGTCTGAGGATAATTTGTTACTGCCCCAGAGACTACCTTTAAGGGAGGCTCGACATTAGCGCTGGCTTGGGGCCACTGGATATTGATGTCGGGCCACCAAATTTCCAAAAAGGCTAACTTTTGGTGGCCCAATTGGGCAACTAAAATTCATTTTTTTTTTTTAAATTGATTTGCCGATTTAGTAGTTTCTTAGTGTATTTCTTGTGTTGTTGCCCCCTCCCCCGCAAAAAAAAAAAAAAAAAAAAAAAAAAAGACAGGGTAAAAAGTATTTCCAAGGTGAACTTTCAAGCAATCAAGCGATGCATTTGAGACCAGCCCAGTTTATTATTTTGTAAGGTTAGCAGTGCTACTTTGTATGTTGGATGTGGCGACGTAACACTTGCAACTTTTCTAGACAGAGATACAGCAGGTGGAGCTCTTGTGCTATTTTATACCCCGTATATTGGTTACCTTCACTTTCACTCACTTTTCCTCATTTGTGCTCATTTCCGTTTATAGAAATATTTGACAGTTTGGTGTTTTTAAGCCATTTCTGCTCTGTTTGTGTGCATTTGAACTTAGTGTTAAGCTACAGTCTTGTTTGTCTGTACTATGAGTTCATGTTTAAACTTTAAAAGTTATAAGACGTTTTTCCAAGCATATGAAGGAATATCACGCATCCTGAAGGAATGTCTAAAAGGTAGAGATGTACATGTATGCATCATATAAGTAAGATTTACAAATACGATGTTAAAATTCACATGCACTTCCAGTAAAATTATTTGTTATTTGCAAAAGTATCTTTAATAGTGAAAACGTGTTGCAATGTTCACAAGAGATTTACATAAATTTTCTTCAAGAGGAAAATTAAATTGTATGCTATTAAGTATGAAAACGTTGCATGAGTGCATATACTTTGGATGGGCAACTTTGAAGTTGAAATGTTTGTATTGATGTATTTTTTTTTTTATGATCAATATTAGAAGCTGAAATATTTGAGAAATTGAAATGAATTTTGTTTCTGTTTTCAAGGCTCCAATAGTACCAAGCGTTTCAGAACACATCTGCCAACCCATATACCATTTCAGCACCATAAATACTTCTTCATCCCAGTAGGGTCCTATAGCTTCACATGTGAGCTGAACCAAGAAATATAATCATATTAAGTTTCACTTTGAATTTGTGAAATGGAACTCAAAATAAAAAAGTAAATATTCTCAATCAAACGTACCGAACTTTTTGCAAACCACTCCAAAGTTAGCAATTAGATACTGTTGTAAATTGAAAGTAGGAGATTATTAAAGCACCAATATGACTCTTTGTGAAATAGAACTCATGTGAAGAAAAACTAAATGTCTTCAATTAAACTTGCTGAATTTTCCCAAACCACTCCCGGGCCCCGTTGCTAGAAACTTTGCATTTAAACGCAACTTGCAACTGATTGTCACTGGCCAATCAAAATCATTGTTGCATGCATGTCTTCTTAATAGGGCAGACCCTGAGCCAATCAGAATGGTTGTTTCAAAATTAGCAATTATTTGCAATTGATTGCAACTTTCTTGCAACGGGGACCCGGTAGCAATTTGTTATTGTCGTAAACAGTTCCCTCCATTCATTGAAAGAGAGCATCATCTTATATATTGAAGATATGAGAGTTTAAGTAGTCTGCTGGTTCAGACCCTTCTGGGTACTTTCATGTTCAAACTCTTCACACTAGTGGCCCAGTTTTGCATTATGTCAGCATGAGCCTACGTAACACAGATACATAGGCACATGTGACCAACGTCAGTTGGAGTTTGTCTTTAAGCTTCAAAATTCTTGCAAGTTCCTGGTGACTATTTCCTAAACAAACTTTGCACACTATTTTTTTTTTAATCTTTATTTATTTTTTTTTATTATTTTTTTTTTTTTTACTCTTTTTCAGAGTTGTTAGATAAAGAAAGAGGGATGGTAAGTCCTAGACAAAGTGTCGTGAAACTTTTGTTGTATGCCAAAGAGTAAGAAAGAAAACCGTCTATTACTAGAATGTTACACACTGGAGTTGATGCCAAGTTAAAGGAACACGTGAAGTACCGGTATGTAATTTATGATAAGTTTTTACAACACTGTAGAATACTGTACCAAATGTTGTAGAGGTTGTCCATCAATACGGTATGTGTTTATGCCTTGGGTCAGCTGTGCTATTAAATGTTATCATTAAATGATATTTGGTGGATAGCACTGTTAATCAACTGCAAAGAAGTATTATTTTGTACGAAAGCAGACTTTGTTACAGAGTTCTTACATACTATTCTAGCTTGTATTATGCTGATTGTATGAAAATGTGAGGGCACGCAAGGTATTCATGTAATGAAAATGCATGCTTACTGCATCTAATAAAGTATTTAAGCACATGTCATTTCAGCCGTGTACAAGTATGCATTGTGATGAGTGTGTCTCTCATGTGTTTCTTGTTTAAAAAGAAAGATCCGAGGTAATCTCGAGGCTGCCAACTTTTAGCAATTAGCATGAGACTCGCACAGTTCACCAAATTTGAACTGTCTCACTGTAATGACAGAATTCTCATGCTGAACCCCAAAGACAGAAAGTAAGAAAGAAAGAAATGTCCCCCAAATCCCTGATAATCAGAACATCAATATGCCTGAGCCCAAACCTTTGAGATTTCCACACAGGCAAACTCTGTCCATGCATGTGTTGAAATCATAACTGAAGTATGCACCAGAGGGCACCATTCAAAATGTAAAATTTTTATTGTCAAAGCTCCCTCCAGTGGAAGGGGGAGGGGGGAATCAGACACTCCCCTTCAACACCATCCCAACCCTCCCCCCCCCCCCCACCACCACCACCACCGCCACTTTTTGATCAATTGGGTTTAGTGGCTCTCTCCCTCAGTGTCTCACTCCAAACTCTCACTTGACGTTGGCAGCCCCGTAATCTTTCAAGTGAACTCTCGAGTTGAGGGAGTTCATAGAGTTACCTTGAGGTAGCGTTTAGAGTACTAATATAAGCACTAAAGTACAGTACGTGGAAAGAAGAGGGATGAGAGAGATTGGAAATAAAACAAAAAGGGAGACAAACAGACAGATGGACGGACAGAGATGGGAGGAAGAATGAAAGAGCAGGAAAAAGTAGGGATGAAAAAAAAATGATTATACATACTATGATTTTAGCATTTAGAGAAGCCACAGGGTCCTAAACAGGGTCCTAGAGAAAACTTAAGGTACAGTGTAGTATTTAGTGAGAGCTTGAGGTAGGGGAATGATAGTTCTTCAGAAGGGTTTTTATGTCTGTTTTGCTTGGGCTGGTTTGTTTTGAATTCCGTAATGGTTTCAGGACAGTGAGATAATGAGTTATGCATGTAGTGAGCGTAGCAGATCTGTACACCACCAATATCAACTATGATTAGATATTAATTTCAGATTTCCTATAATCTTCATGTGGTATTGTTTCAGACTTCTTAATCTTCAAGTATGTGGTCGTGTAAACATTCTACACCAGTCACAGTATGATAATTTTAACAAGAATGTGGCATATAGGGCAAAGGGGGGAGGGGGACTTACGTACAGCTAGTATTTAAGTTTGTTGAAATTATTCTCAAAGGTTCCCACCACAGACACTGTCCTGGTACAGGTTTTGACTTCTCTGTCCGAGGCCGTAGAGGGCGTTAGTACTCTGCTTGCGTATTTGCAGAGCGGGTTGACTGGCAGACGGGGTGAGGCACTCGTCCTGTCATCAGCGCTGTCGCTATATTGGTTTTATGCCGAAGAAACAGTTGGTGAAATATCTCTAACCTAGCTTTCATTGTACTCATTCTATCCTCAAAAGTGTAATGATAATCAGGAGTGATATTTCTGGTGCCACTTCTGGTTTTCATTTCATTTTTTTTTTTCTTTTGTTCACGAAAAATAAAGGTGGGCTTGCGCCGGTTGCCAGCGCCCCCTCTGGATCCGCCACTATGATCGTCTCCCTCCAACCAGCCCACTCGATTTTACGCAAATCAATAAGGGTAGAAACCGTACCTTTCAATCACCTCACCTTTCTCGCCTTGGTCTGTATTTTCTCGTATTTATTATCAGATCATAAACACTATACATTGTACTATGCAGACGGGTTTCCACTTAGCTGTGCATGACATTCATTCTTGAATTACATAGTTTGACATCGTCACGGCGTTGACTGTTTTACGTATCCAGGGGCGGATCCAGGGAGGACCGC
Organism: Diadema setosum; assembly: GCF_964275005.1. Lineage (NCBI taxonomy): Eukaryota > Metazoa > Echinodermata > Echinoidea > Diadematoida > Diadematidae > Diadema > Diadema setosum. The sequence continues at coordinate 9,757,278 of NC_092700.1, forward strand.
AACCGGCGCACGCCCCCCTTTATTTTTTGTTGAAACAAAAGAAATAAAAAGAAAAAATGGGGGGAGGGGTGCGTGCGCCCCCCTTTAACTTTGTAAACACGCCCCCTCTTTACGGAATTCCTGGATCCGCCCCTGGTATCTGCAGTGTATCAGCACTGTGTATACATTACATCACGACTACTTGAATTTCTATCAACAATGATCTCATTTACGAAGAATTCTGCACTTATGATTATTCCTAATAATCAGGGTTATGCATTTGCCCCCCCCCCCCCCAACAAAATGTTGGGGGGGGGGAGGCAAAACGAGTTTTTGCCCCCCCCCCCCAAGTGCCCCTGTTACAAAGACCAAAATGAACAATAAAGGCGTATCTCTTGTCTAAATGTTGTAATTTCATATCTGACGTGTCTGAAAATGGTACACTAACAACATACATTATTGTATCTATACACTAATAGTAACTTGGAGTAAACTTAGTGTATAGATGGTAGCCTCGTGTCCTCGAGTGTGCCCGCTGAAACATACCTTTAGTAAACCTTACATTTTTCATTTTCTTCTTTGCTTTCTAGCAGTATAAGAATATTTTTTTATTATTCGAATGATGCGATCACGTTTAAGCTTTTAATGAGTACATTTCACATAAATTATTGCAAAGTGAAAGTGGCTCGCTCGTTCTGCCCGTACTTATAGTAAAATGAAAAGTTTCATAAGTTATTATCATAGTCCTTCGCAGTGATTTCTTTTACTATGTTTAATTCCTCAGAAATTTAATTTAAAATGCTCTATAAAAGCGACTTTTATACCCTGTTTTTAAAAAAAAATTCCCTACCGTGGGAGGGGGTATCCCCCTCCCACACCCTCCCCCGCTCGTTCGCTTCGCTCCCTCGACAAGGATCTCACACCATCACATAATATACCCCCCCCGTATGTTAAGATCATAGTCCTTCCAATTGATTTTTTTTTTCAATATGTTAATTCCCTAGAAATGTGCTTTTAAATGTTCTATAAATGCGACTTTTATACTCTGTTTTTACAAAAAGTCCCTACCGTGGGAGGGGGTATCCCCCTCCCATACTCTCCCCCCGCTCGGTCGCTTCGCTCCCTCGCCGAGGATCTCACACCATCACATTATTATGTACTCCCGTATGTAATAATCATAGTCCTTCGCACTGATTATTTTTCGCTATGTTTAATTCCTTAGATATTTGCTTTAAATTCTCTATAAACGCGACTTTTGTACCCTTTTACAAAAGCTCCCTCCAGTGGGGGGGGGGGGGGGGGGGTATCCCCCTTTCCACCCCCCCCCCCCCCGCTCGCTCGCTTCGCTCCTGCGCCGAGGATCTCACATCGTCACATAAAATGTGCTCTCGTTGAGATTTTGCCCCCCTCCCCCCCCCCCCCCCCAAATCCGGCGCGCTTGTTGGTGATTATAATATGGATATAATACACGATGCAGGACTGGTGCGCATGACTTTCAAGGGACGGTGAGTGCGTGTGGATGCCCTCGTGTCACGATGGGGGTTGGGGGAGATGTCATAAGTATTAGGGCTGCCGAATGGGGGACATGACTTTTTGGCTCGTACAAAAACGGAACACAACAAAACAAAACTCGAGAAAACTTATGACTATTTCGATTTTTTTTTTTTAAGTTAACTTCATTTCAGTTCAGTTTGTTTTATTTGTCCACTTTTACAAAAACAGTAATGGGTTAACGACAATCTTACTTTATTCATGACATAGTATACTTAGATCCGAATGCGACAACCGTAGAACGCGAAAGTCTCACTGTTATAATAGGGGGCTTTAGATTTTCGCGACGGGGACGTTCAGAGGGGGAACCAACCTATTCTGAGCATGCGCAGAATCGCGTATCAGAGTCGATCTTTTTATATTACATTTTATAGCTCGCGTCGTCTTGAGTTTTCACTTTGCGTTCTGGGTTATTTTACGTCCGCTCAATTCACGACGCATCTGCAGAGAGCTATGACTTATGCACCGATCGTAAGTATGGGGGCGCCATTTTATTATTATATCACAGGATTTTTCGTCCTAGCGTAATCTAAAGCTACTTATCAGCCGTCGTCTCAAACGTCCGCGCCGATCTATAAAGCTCCCTAATAACGTCACTGTGCACGGGATTGTGCAATGTTGTCTTACGCCATCATAGTCATAGGTCTGCCAACAATATTATATACATTACTGCATAATTACCCCTGATTGTATAATTACTTATCATGATGATAGTTATCATGTTTATTGTAAAGTGAAAATGCTCATACCAAACCAGCATTGTCGTTCGCTGAAGTGGGGTGGAGAGGGAAGTACCAAGATCTCATCATAGCATTACTATGTAATTTAAAGTCCTTTCGTGACTCTCAAACTATGAGCATGCAGAGGCATATAAAGAGTGACTTTCCCTATGACTGCATGTTAAAGGGAAAAAAACTATATTACTCTCTCTAAGCCCCCTGTTTTGATAAAGATTAATTTTGTTCTATCTAGAAGTGAACGTTACCAGATATCATTATACCTCTTTCATGAACTAATAGTTTTTGCTTTATTGTATAGCCAGCAAGCGGATAAATGGCATATTATTATGAATATATAGGGAGAAAGCGAAATAACACCATTATGGGGGGGGGGGGGTATGAAGGTTTTTTTTTTTCTACATTATCTCTTTTTATAAGCTTGAGTTCAGCACCGGGACTGCAAATAATATTCCTTACAGAAAATAACGGTTTCGAATACGAAGGTGATCGACTCGCAGACCCCTCTCGCTTTCATTCGACACGAATTCCTATCATTTCTAGAATAACACAAATAACACCTATACGACATTTTCTTTGCTATACCTGCTTGCTTCTCAAGTGCTTGCCTTTATTCGTGCTTGCAAATGTGACATTGTTGTGGTGCCTTTTCTTATCATAGCCTTGACGTCAGTGGTACAATATTGCGACAAGTTTGTTAACACGCTATACAAGGTATTTTTGTAACATCGTGCAAGATACCGTGGATGATTCTCATCATTCTGTGTGCAGCTATTGCTATCCAGTGACGTGATTGCGATCGCTTTTTCTAGATCTTGACGAGAATCTTCACCAATCAGGATAATGCATGTATCCTATATAATTATTTACATTACAGATCGTTGTTCATTTATCTTGATCAAAATTAATGCTCATTACCCCTCCCCCCCCCCCCCGCGGCCTCCTATATCTGACTGATGTGTTCGTAAATGGATATTTAAACAACTACTCTTTTTTTTTTCATAATCTATATTTATCATTGCCACCAACCTTCAGTCATGAAGTCAATTGTCTTGCAAAACAAAACAAAAGAAAACATGGTATATATAGTGAAACTTGTTTACTTTCTTATTCATCATGTCCAATTAAGAACAAAAGAAGAAAACCCGACCTAATCTCTTGGCTTGTTCTTCTATATACTCGATAATAATATAGCTACAGGTGAAGTCCGAAGGTTCGTTAATCAGAAAGTGGACACTTAAAAATATAAGGTTTATAATTCCGAAAGTTCGTTTATCCTTCGATATAGAGAATAGAAGAAGAATCGTTGTTTCGAAGCCTCGTTCATTCGAAAAATGAAAACACCACCACCACCAACAACAACAGCAACAACAACAAGAAATAAAGGAAAGTTGCGCGCTAAACGAATAGTCGGAAATACGAACCTTATTTCATTTTAATATAGACGAGCCTTCAGAATAACGAATCTTCTTATTTCATTTTCGGATTAACAAACTCTCAGAGTAACGAACCACAATATATATATATATATATATATATATATATATATATATATATATCGGTATGGCAAGATGGAGGAAGACAAATTTGTGGACTGTGAAATCTCATATCAAAGTAGGTACAGTATGCGGATAGATGTGTCTTTCGTATATAAAAAGTACATAAATGTATACTCTTCCGACGATTGTAAGTTATCATCTTAAAAATAAATTGCTTATTCTCAGACCCGTTTTAACCGATTTTTATGATTACACGTCACTGACGTCGATGCTTTGCTAGCATCATTCATTCTATTAATGTTATAAACACATCAGAATAATTATTCTCCACCTGGTGAAATGACCGTCAAATTAAACGGACCTATGTGATACAGACGTGTGTGAATTCAAACTGAAAGGGAAACAACAATATTAACAGCATATCTATTTATGTTGTGATGTGATGCGCATCACGATTTTGTTCTGGAGGGGAGAGTGTTCGATTGGGTAGGCCTATTTCTTGTGTACAGTATAGGTCTTGCATTGCAGGTGAATAATAATTATTGTTCGCCGCCAAAATCAGGCCCCACAACTCACTTCTCTTATGCGGGATATAGTGTTTGACAGACAAGTGCCTGTAAGCAAATGGATCGAGCACAATCACATGACACTCATTAGACCATTCGTTATGATTTCCCACGGGAAAACATTTTCGTGAAACCAACGCCCACATGGTGTGCGTGAAATTCACCATGTATTATGGAAGCTGCTCCGTTTATAACTGTTTGTGTGGGCTTGGTAGTGCCGTGAATAATTACGATTATCACGTAATTTCCTTATAATTAATCTTATTGAAGGTATTTTTGTCAGGGTTTGTCGGGAAGGATGATATTTTGCTGAACTCGATACAACTTGGTTGTGCTCAGCAAGTTTGATATACCGTAATAGCGGAAAGTGGGTTTACATGACAACAATGCATTTATAGGCCTCCAAAATCACAAAGTTCAAGAAAAAAAAAATCTTTACAAATTGAATTCTTTGCCACTTTGTAAGCGATTCAGAAGAAATTTGACACAATGTGTTGATTGAGCTGTAGAGTATTGTGCGAGTAGAGAAAAGCAGGCCCTACGTTGCCACGGTAACAACACATTACGGGCACAAAATCAGGCAATGTAAGGTTATATTTATATCCACATGCTTGAGGCGATTCAAAGGATTTTTTTTTGATGCTCACATATAACTTTTTCCACCAGTATTCTCCGCAGTGTATACCAATGCGAAAAGTTATGGCGGGGGTAGGTCTATTATCAACCACGTCTAGGCCAGTGAAACGATTAGCTATAATGTATATAATAATAGATTATCTTGATGTGCCATTCCCAATACAAGGGCCGGCTATAGCATTTATTTTTTCCAGCCCGATCGATAGAGACATCCATGTCAGTCAACGTCATATGGAATAGACTGTTCAAGTTATCTGATTACTGACATCATCTACAAAGTGACATTGCACTAACAATGGAAGAAGACAAAAAAAAAAAAAAAAATCTCCGTATATTATACGTTTGGTGCCATGGTGGAATGGGCACGGTATTGATTATCATTTGCATAGTGGGTTAGCGGTCTCTTCATTTGCCGGATTACAATGGAGAAGACTAAACTCTGAAACAAACGTAAGCAAACAGTGGTACAGATATGACTTTTTATCATTTAAAAAGGCAAAGTTTTCATAGTCCATTATTATCAGAAAGCATAATACACGCCTGAGGGTAACCACTATGTGTGTATTATTTTGATCATGTGACTGCAGGGAGGTGACTATTCAAGATCCTGTGGTTGTCGAAAACACGAAAGAGTATGAGGAATGACCCGTTAAGAATCACGTAAATCTCTATCTCTTTTTCTCCCCCCAATTAGTAATCGATTTGGGATTAAATCACGTTCCCTACTCAGTCAAGCATGCGGGGCTTTTGAATAACAACCTCGACACAAAAGCTATTCTTTACACCCACGTACAAAAAGAGGTTGTATCGTCACTGGTTGTTACCCCGACTCGACTTCCTTGAGTAAGCTGACTGGTGGCGCTATAGAAATAATGACTTGTGTGTTTACGATATTGCGATGCGATGGCCTCTAGAATCTAGATGGTGGATGAAAGGGGGAGAAGACAAATTCGGAGACAGAAGTACTTGTCGCCCGAGTCTTCGTTTCTGTCGTCGTCAGGACCAAGTAATTTCAGACGTTGAGTTGTGGATATTCATCTGCATAGTGTATGTGACAACCTTCGATAGTATTATCGGGTAAGTGTGAAATGCTTTACGCAGTGCTTATCACAACCTCTCAAAATGTCATATTTGTTTCAGCCCGACCAGCCGCGGACCCGCAGACTTGTTTGTACGCCAGCGCATAGGGGAGCCACGCATGCATGAAAACTGTGTGTGGTGGTGCGGTGGACGTCTGGCGAGCCCAGTGATGTTGGATGGATGGGGGATGAGCAAGGCGTGTGTGACAGGGTAGGGTGAAATATCACACCGGAGGTTAGCGCTAAAGTGAATGTTAGTGTGTGGTCTCCTCTGGCTTGCCCTGCACTGCCTGTCTGTGCTCCATGTTTACACTCCCAGAAAACCATGATGAATACTGTACAGTTGAATGCCAAGCTGTGCTCTGTATTGATCTCTCAACACTCTGTTCCAATTTGATGTGTAGACACTAGATCTATACTGTATTTCTGTAAATGAGTGTATGTAATCACACATCATCATCATATGAGGGCTCTGCCTGAATTACAGTAAGGGTACCGGTTTTCGACACTTTAGCACATTTCCTTGTTTACCATCAATACTGCACCGTTTTACCTCGGAATTTCGACATGAAGTTGAGCAACAAAGGCCAATAATAATATGCCTTGAACGAATTCCAATTTGAATGCACTCGTGTTCAATTTTAGCGATTTCCGTCACGCCGTCGCTGGCATCAGATTTCGACACCCAGCATCATTTTTCGACACAATCACAGCGCGCATCACACATAAATCACATGGCGCGTACAGTACGCGTACACTGCATTGTGAACGCAAACCAGCAATCATACCGGCGCAAGAACTTGTTGTTTCCTCTATAACGTGTCTTGATATATGGGAATGTCGAAATCTGGTGCCACATTCTCAAAGCCAACTCTTTCTACAAGTTTGCTCATTTATCACAAATTCAGCCATGATATTACTAAAGACGATTATGAAATCAAACATTAAGATTTGGCAAACAAACTGATACTAAAGCAAGATAACCGGCACGGGTGAATTTAATTTTACGGCGATGTATACAAAATGCGTCATATTGTTTAGAACCCCTAAAAATGGCTGACATTAACATTTCTGCTGACACTGTGTTGCTTTTCTCCTAAATATTCTACCGTCGGATTATGATGATAAGTGTCAAACGGTGTTTATATAAGACTAGAAATGTGATTGATAACTTGGTTGATTGCTGAAGTCAGACGTTTGTATTAAGTATAAAATTTTATAAGAATTATCTGCTGGGTGTCGAAATCTGGGTCCTGTTGAAAACTGGTGCACTAACGGTACATGTAGGCCCCCTAGGCCTAAATTTAACTGTTAGGCAGATGTCATCCAGTCTTCAGCCATGAATTAAATTTACCTAACGTTAGGGCCTAGAAAATGTCTAAAGGTTTACTACTAGGCCTATTGGCCCTAGACACTAGTTATACTAGACCTCCTACACACATTATCTTTTAGTGATCGTGAATTCTGTAATCTCATTGGTCAATCACACTCGGACCAACCACTGAATATTTTCCGTGTTCTGTGATATGACGTCATAATATTCCAGGTTACACAGCAAAGACGCTTAACTGAAAAGACGGGAAAGTGCGCACTAATCCTGTACAAAACGGACAGCGCGTGGTCCTCAAGCGTATTACGCACATCACCTGAGACCACTCAAAGACGCTTGATAAACAACAACAAGAACTTCAAAGACATCGCGTCTCAGGTGATGTGCGTCTTGTGCCTGAGACGCGCTGTCCCCAGCAAGCTGCGCGTGTACGTATGCGCGCATACAGTAATCAGCTCGCGAGACGCAAGTCAACATGGCTGACAGCCGGCGATTTCAACATCATTCACGAGAGGAAATCAGCAAGAAGAAGGTTAGCACTTACACTTGAAAAGATAAAATCGTTACCCCCTGCTTGTTCTTACGAAATACGGCAAATACACGCTATCTACGGTCTGGTGCCATATTCCATTCGTCCTCTGGCCTCATGGAATATGTGTCTACATATTTGCCCGTATTTCGTGAACAAGCAGGGGGTAACTAATATTACCAGCCAGAAGATCTAGTGTCAAGTTAGCTTTAATAGATCATCTACTTACAACATCTTGGGACTAGTCTTCAACGGGGTAAACATGTTTGGTTCTTGCCTGATTTGCTGATATGAACAAGTTGGAGAGTTTTGAGTTTCTCATCTTTTACTGAATGTGGAATATTTCTCTATTGTACGAATAAAGACAAGATTAACATAGAGGTACAACAAAGTAGATTAATTAACCCATCAAGGATGAGCAGACGTTAAATCTTACAATACACATTTCCCATAGACACCTGTCTGAGTATACTCGGCTCGCGACTAGTCTTCAACAGGTTCAAAAACACTTCGGATACTGACCTTCCTCTGGGCAAACTGAACAAATGGATAACTTTGAGATACATGTAAATGATGAAAGGCTAAGAAATGCAGTAGTACTGTCTGTGGCATCATTTTGTGCAATCCAAACCTGCTTTAATTTGGCATATTTGCACAGTTTTGTGCAGTGGCACACTCCAGTGTCACTTACTACAAGTAGTACAGCAAATATTGTGTAGGCCTCTAAATATGATGTCCAGTCGGCATCTTGTGTGACATAGCAAATATATATATTTTCTTACATGTTTTTTGCTTTTACAGATAGATTTAATGTTGAACTCAGGCTGCGGCAGAATCACGATCCTGAACGCGTTCGAGGCATTTTCAGGGGTTAGTGTATGCAACCGTGTTTTCAAAGCATCAACGCCTTTCAAAGGGCATTTTGAAACACGTTTGAAACCATGATTGCTGTTCTGTGAGTAGATAAATGCAATGCCGTTTTGAAATGCGTTTGTATCTCAAGGTCAAATCCCAGCTGTTTCCGGTTGTGTTCTCTGCCCTTTATTTGTGTGTGACTGATGAGGCATGTTTGGTGGTATGCAGTTGACCTTTACTTCCCGGGTCAAATGGCGCAAAGCAGCTGCACAGTGACACCACTTGAATCGCGATTGTATAATGGTTAGATAAACGCGGCACCCTGAGAAACACGTTTCAAACCATGTTTGCAAACACCATTCCAAACACGTTTAGAAACGTGATTCTCTCTCTCAAGTTAGATAAACGCAGCCATAGACTTCTAGTAGCTGTGCCATTTTTGTGGGATGTTTTCAATCAAAAGGAATTTCCTGTCTGAATACAGCGTAATTCGGCAGCATTCAGCCTTATCAGTCACACATAGAAGGAATATGAATCTTGTAAGACACTAATACCTCAACATTTTATTGGAATGTTTTGTGGGTTCACTTTTAATATTAACCCTTTCTATGCCAGGAATTTTGGACAGTGTGCACGTCTAACAGTGATATTAGGATGCAGTGCTACACCTGGTCTGGAAAAGGCATCCTTGAGTTGTCCTTGAGCCTCGTGACTTATCATACAGCATTATATCTGTAGTACAATATCTGCTTCCTTGCACTAGCCAGCACCGTCTGTAGAGTCAATAGGGGTTGCACCCTAGTCGTGCCCTCCGCCCCTTTGCTTCTCTTTGGTAGTCCCCCTTGTTCTCCTCAGTTCCATGGATCTCTGTAGACCCATCTGATTTTACCATCTTGGGGTCTGGTCATCTTGCCCCCGGTATGACGGCAGCGTGTGCGTCATGTTGTGCAAATCTGAGTCCAGTTGGTTGTTGAGTCAGTACTGGGAGCGTTGTAAAATATGAGAAGAAAGTTTGGGCAACAACAAGAACAACAGCAATGTGGTTCATATTGTGCACACCAATTTTCATCCTGTCAACAGAACAACATTTAACTAATAAAGGAAACTTTTTTTTTTGTCCTTAGTCTTCTTTATTTCTTTATCTCTCTGAATTCATGTAGAAGGCACCATTAGGGAATTTAAAGGACAAGTTCACCTTCATGGGTGGGTTGCGTGAATGCAGCTATATCAAATAGTAGAACACATCAGTGAGAGTTTGAGGAAACTCGGACAATCCGTTCAAAAGTTATGACTTTTTGAAGTTTCTGCTCAGTCATGGCTGGATGAGAACACTACTATAGCTTGTGATGTCACATGTTTACAACGACATAAATATATTTAAAGAAAATTCAACATATTTTCACTTTTCTCTCATAACAAAAGAACACTTGACTTCTCTCTTTCAGAAGGCAGAGAGAATAATATTACCCGACATGCATCAGTGACAAGTCAAAGAAATGCGCACACTTTATTCAAAAAGTAAAGTTTTGTGAAATTCTCTTTTTATTTTCCTTTATATCGTGCATACTCTTGTGACATCATACACTGTAGTAGTCTTCTCATCCAGCAGTAACTGCACAGATACTGTGAAAATTCACAACTTTTGAACAGATTGTCCGATTTTCCCCAAACTTTCACTGATGTGCTCTTAAATATTGTTGCCTTCATTTATTCCACATGTATATGAAGGTGGACTTCTCCTTTAAGTATTGTTGCCTTCAAGCAACACTTCAAGAAGAACAACTGAGATTTAAGTCAGTCCCTGAGATTGGTTACAATGTGTGCCATTTGTTGAGTCAGTCAATACATTTAAAGAAGAAAACCTCACTATCGATACAAATCTAATGATGTCTCCCACATAGTTAAAATTTAAATGAAAGTTACATGTAGTCTGAGCTCTTCTGACTTTATTTCTTGTTATTGACATTCCTCTTGTCATCATAATTTTGAACCAAAGAGTCTTGCAGAGCTTGGTTCAAGCAGGTTGTTTTTATGGTTTCATAGCTGTACAATATGCAAATTCAGGATATGAAATGTAGTGTATGAAGTGTTGTTTAATGGAGGCATTACAAACAAATTGATGCACTTTGTATGGATATGACTGAGATTTATTAAAGCGATCTTATGGTTTTGGTTCGGACCTAACTTTAGGTTTCTAACTCTTGGTGAGAAAATGAGAAACCTCCTTTGAAATATATGAAAGAGCATGTTACATATTCCAAAAGGAATTCAACATTTATTTGATGTAAACTGGTTTTGAAATGGCTGAAATATCCAAGACAAAGCAATCCTAATTTGGGCCAAACTTATTTTTGTTTTTTTCTTGAAAATGCAAGGTCCAATTTTATAAGCAAACTTGACAGGTATTTAGCACTGGGTGATAAAACATATTTTTTAAAACGTTCTCTACATGGGACATCACAGGAAAGGTAAATATACTGTTTTTGACCAAATACACTTTAGCCCTCAGATTAATGTAATCCTGTTTTACAATGCATTGTATGTAAGGATTTAGAATAATTTCTAAGCCAATTATGATTTGCTCTGTTTTGGTAGCCAGAGTTTTTATTTCTGCAATTTTGATAGATAGAAATGGGAAAAGACATGTCATGGGGGGTACAAGAAAAAGTCACCATTCATACTCAATTTGTGTTGTCTACAGGTACTATTATACAATGTAAAGTGCATTGTTACTCTTAACCGTATGCATACGTACGTATTGTATAACATATCAGAAGTGCGTTATGTGTATAAAGTAATGCATCGAAGCAGTACTGCTGGAAGCTATGCTGAACATATACTCACTCCATGCAGTCGTGTCAGGGTGTCATGCAATGCTCACAAACAATTGGTATAAATTATCGCTGGCTGGCCATGAAACAATATCAGTTCATGATTAAACTGGTGGTGCGGAGGCAAAAAGATCATACTTGGCTGGAATGGTTCTGTTTTGAAAGTGAATGCACGCTCCTCCTAATTGCTAAACAATGGATGGTACAGTACACTGTACAGATGACTTTTGACCTGCTGTTTTCTTGGGTCTTTTCTCTCCTACATTGTACATTGTAAAAGCTAAGTAGAGCAGAAATTCAATCTTTCGCTTCCTGTGCACTAAGACTTGACAAAGCTGTCTACATGTAGATGTCACATTGTATGTTTACCTCCGCCAAGGGAGGAGGTTACAATGTATGTTTGTACAATGTATGTATGGGTGGAAATCACTGATCTCTGTGGAAGAACAAGATCATTGGTGGAAATAACTAGGGCCTACAGGTGTACTGCTTGGCGGAGGTCTGCACTCTCAGAGTGCTTCTCTAGTTTTAGATTCTACTCTGAAACATTTCCAACTCTATTTCTTTTTTTTTTTTATTTCAGCAGGCCTGCTTACACAAGTGTTTAAGTCAAATATTGAAATTAAAAAGAAACAAAAAATTCAATTAGTTTGTTTGTTTGTTTTTTTCCAGATTGAGGTTCTTGTGTGGGAACACAAAAATTCTCTAGTTATTGTGATTCATGTAGAAGTGCTATTAAAGTGAGTTCCGGTACAAATATCTTATGATTTCTGTGGAACATCCATTGTTCTGTTAGCTGGATGTTGTACTCTAGAGATAGTTTGTGGAGATTTCGTTTTTAAGTCAGCATGAATGTGGAATGAAAGTTCTGTCACTTGAAGAGTCGTCAAGACACTATATAGTGGGATTCACACTGACACAAATTAAACTCCTCAAAATAAGTAACTGCAATTAAAGTTTGATATATCAATTTCTCTTATACCTGCATTATCTCCATTAAATGTGACATCATAAGAAAGCGTTTGCCCAATTAATTGTCCCCGCCGAACGAGTTCGAGCAGGGGACTATGAAACGGGCTCCGTACGTGTGTGTGTCTGTGTGTCCGTCCGTCCGTCCGTCCGTGTGTCCGTCCGTGTGTCCGTCCGTGTGTCCGTGTGTGCGTCCGTGTGTGATCAAAATCTTCAATTTGCTACTTCTCTGTCATTTATGAGCCAATTTTGATTCTGTTTGCTTTATATGATAGCACTACATGGGAGCTTTGAAACTTGTACACAGAATTTCAGTCGTGACCTTTGACCTTGACCTTTGACCTATATTGTACATTTTGCTACAAAATGCTACTCCTTCGCCATTTCTAACCCGATTTCGATTCCGTTTGCTTTATGTGATGGCACTAGGTGAGGGCTTCAAAACTTCTACACAGAATTTTGACCTTTGACTTCTTTGACCTTTGACCTTGATTTTTTGACCTATATTGTACATTTTGCTACAAAATGCTACTCCTTCGCCATTTCTAACCCGATTTCGATTCCGTTTGCTTTATGTGATAGCACTAGGTGAGGGCTTCAAAACTTCTACACAGAATTTTGACCTTTGACTTCTTTGACCTTTGACCTTGATTTTTGACCTATATTGTACATGTTGCTACGAAATGCTACTCCTTCGCCATTTTTAACCCGATTTCGATTCCGTTTGCTTTATATGATGGCACTAGTTGAGGGCTTCAAAACTTCTACACAGAATTTTGACCTTTGACTTCTTTGACCTTTGACCTTGATTTTTGACCTATATTGTGCATTTTGCTACAGAATGCTACTCCTTCGCCATTTCTAACCCGATTTCGATTCCGTTTGCTTTATGTGATAGCACTAGGTGAGGGCTTCAAAACTTCTACACAGAATTTTGACCTTTGTCTTCTTTGACCTTTGACCTTGATTTTTGACCTATTTTGTACATTGGCTACAAAATGCTACTCCTTCGCCATTTCTAACCCAATTTCGATTCCGTTTGCTTTATGTGATAGCACTAGGTGAGGGCTTCAAAACTTCTACACAGAATTTTGACCTTTGACTTCTTTGACCTTTGACCTTGATTTTTTACCTATATTGCACATTTTGTTACAAAATGCTACTTCCGGCGGGGACATATGTTACGCACCGCGTAATTTCTACTTTTCCTTGTTATCTTTAAAATGACACCTCACTTGCTATGATTGGGTATAAAAAAAAAGGTCAAATGTGAAATGTTGCAAAATAGAGCAAACGTGTTTATGTCAAACAGTATAATTCCCATTTGCTTTGTCGTTTCAGGGAAGGAATTTGCTTGAAAAGAATGCATTGTGAGATTATCAATAGATTCCAGGCATCATCCATAAATTAAAAACTGCAGTAGTATCTGCAGATTAGAATTAAACATACAATGTAAAGGTTGACCAGTCATCTAATGCCTAGGAAATCATGTAGGAGTTTTTGAAAGTGCCGTCATTTCAGCATTGCTTATTCCAGTGGCCTTTTTTCATCAAAACTGTACATTATCAATGGCAGAATTGTTGTGACTTTTCATTTTTGATCTGTCCCCAACTCAGCTGTTTTGCACATCCCGAGCAAGTGAGATGTCATTTTAAAGATAATTAATCAAGCTTTCTTATGATGTCATAGTTAAAGAAGATAATGTGCGTATAAAGAGAAATATGATATCAAACTTTAATTGCAGAACTTATTTTGAGGAGTTTAGTTGGATCTCAGGATTTGCATCATGATCCATATCTCAAGACTTTTGCTTTTGGCATAAGAATCACTCTACACTTTTGTAAATAGCGCGATCAGCATCGTGATCTGAATCCCAAGAAATTGTAATACTTTACATGTAGTATGATATTAAAGCAGAGTGAAATACGATGATACGATATTGACTCTAGAAAGTAAGACTTTCCATCTTTTGAATAAAAAAAAGATGAAGCCAAATTTTAAACCACATAGAGATGTGCAATGTGTACTACTGAATTTGTGCAACCTTTGCCAAAACTATTCGTGCCAGTTAAAATAGGCAGGAAATTATGCGGATGCTTTATGATACAATTTTGTCATCGTTGTTGATGAAGTAGTGCAGTATTTTACATGTACTTCCGGATCTGAATACCAGGGAAACTTTTTTTTTTTGGTTTTTTTCGGACATTTTACTGGCCCAGGGGCAGTGGGCTAGCGGTGCTGTTAAGATTTCATGAAAATCTGATTTTCCTCTCAAAAATTTGATTATAAATTCTAGGATATTCTATGTCAGGATGTGTGTGTGTGTGTGTGTGTGTGTGTGTGTTTAAGTCAAGAAGTTTGCACCTCTGAGTTTTCACTGCAGCCTGTGTGAACGCAGAAGCCAAAAAACCCTGTAGATTTTTTGCTCCATCATTCAAAACACACATCACAACAGTGCACAAACACAGACTTTGCATGGGTCACCATCCCAAAAGATTTTGGGCATCACAGTTTGGTGGACTAATCATCACAATCGGCAATGAGCGGGATAATTCTGTCTGTCTGAACGGCCGTAGAGTATCGTGGTATTTGGATCGCGATGATTTTCCTGCTATTTTGTCTGGTGTGAACGTGACTACTGATTGAGCATTATGATGGCTCCATGCCAGAGCTTGTCTACTTTGTTGACTGAGCTGTACAAAACGTTGCTTTAATACAAAAAATTAGAGCACTCTGATTTGCTATCAAGAAATAACTAGTTTAATCAGGCTGAAATGCAGTTACATGTAAACTGACTACACGATAGGGACTGTATTAAAGTCTGACTGTGGAAAGGCTCTCCAAGCAATTCCTTTGAATAGTCAAACACCACTTTCTTGGGAATGAGTGTGGTAGATTTTTATGGTTTTGAAGCAGTTTAAATGTAGTGTTATAATTTCTCCCCTGATTTGATTGCATTACTTCACATTCATACATGTACAGCACTTTTTATATGCAGCACAGATTTTTCAAATCGGAAACTGTGCATAATTTGTTTTATAACTGTTCTGTGATTTAACGCCATGCAGCTCCTCTCTCCTCTGTGTCTCTAGGGGTGTACTGTAGCACATCCCTGGGGTTGGAGGATGGAGGCCATGCTTCGCCTGGATTTATCTCTCTGGAATTGATTGTTTCCTGTCCATCCGCCCTGCTTGTCTCAATACGTCCACAGAGATAATAATGCGTTCGAATCATTCTTGTGTGTATGTTTGTGTGTTTGTTTATATGCGTGTTTGTGTGTGTGTGTGGAGGGGGGGGGGGGAGGGGTGGTGGGGAGGTGTGTGCATCCGCTGCAAGCAAGTGTAGTCTTTACCTCCAATACCCTGTTGTCATGGTGTCAGTCATACGTGGTAAAATATTGAAATTCTGTGTATTACTTTGCAGTACATGCTTGTTTTTTGTTTTGTTTTGTTTTTTCCAGGGATTATTGCAAAATCAAATTATACAGTACCGCATGAATTTTAACACTTTGGAGGAATATCTGCACATTGGGTTTTATGCACCACTGGAATTTTCTGTGAACCAGTTTTTGCATTTCCTGAGTACAATTGTGAATCCTGAATAGTAAATGTGATATCTGTACTTGAGTTGTCAGTATTCATAAATGTATGATTGTACATATAGGTACCTACGTTGTAAGTGCGTATGGACATGCCTTTAATATACAATTCCATGTGTGTTAATATAATAACAGGAAGGCTCTCAAACAGATGATCATCATGTTTTAGTATTTTTTTTTTATGAAAATGCAGTACAAGTCATGCTTTTTTTTTATTTGAAGAGGGAGTCTTGAAATTTTGAGAACAACATCAAACAATACATCACTTTTGAGATATTTTGTACATCCCTGTGTGTACAGCATTAATGCCAGGCAAGTATGATTACTGTATGGAAGAGGTAGCACATTGTAGTAAACAAAATGGTAGGTAGACACTTAATATAAACCATGCAGTGTCGCGTGAGAGCAACACTACATGCCTTGTATGCAAAGCCATAACATGCGTCACAGATTCTTCTTGCGGTGAGTAGGGCTCTGGTGAACCTTTCCCTCTCTCGACCCGGTCCGCGTGTCGCCCTTCTTTTTCTCTGCGGCATACAGTACATACTAGCTAGCGGTCCTTTGCTGAACCCCTGAACTTGAGGGTTTATCTCCTGCCATGCTGGCCCAGCCCAGCCCAGGCCTGACTGCCTCTTCCTGCTTTGCTACAGGGGGACATCTGGGGCTTGAAAACAGCCATTGACGTGAATGACTGCTCAACCAGATGATGGTTTTCCCAGCACATGTGGCACTGGACTTTTTCCCCTCTATCTCTCCCTCCATCTCTCCCTCTCTCTACCCCTCTGAGGAATACCCAAACTGTTCAGCTTCACAGTGAGATTTCTGTACAATGCACTATGCTTTACATAGAGAAGAATTTGTTAGTACAGGATAGATATATGTACCTCGTTTTGCTTTGCTGCGTTTCTTTAATACCGGCCTGTGTGCCAATAATTTTATTGAATGTAACCATGCTAGGCTGTTGCTAGTTTTCATCAGTTGCTAAAAAAAAAAAAATAGATAAAGAAAAATGAAATAATAATAATAATAATGGTATGATAATGTGTACTTCCACTGCTCTCTGTCTTTGCCACATTTTGTTTTGCTTCTGTATGGATGTGAACCTTTGAGACTAAACTCCAGAAAAAAAGAAAAGAAAAAAAGGTATCATACAAACCCTTAATAATTTGTAAGAATGCAGATAATATAATTTACTATTTACTAGTTGTGTTGGAATTGATCTTTAATTATAAATAGGAGCATTAGAGTTGATGAGCTGTGGAAGAGCCTAAGCACGCTGTGATTCAATTACAGTCACTGTACAATACACAAGCGTTCTTTATTGCTGTTGTTCCAGGGAAATTCATCACTCATTATTGTTTTCATCGTTATATGATCACGATGGAATATCGTCTGTTGAGAATGAGAAGAGCGTTAAGTTGTCTTGAACACTATGGGTCTTGTCACAACTTAAGCCCTTATCATTCTCAACAGACGATATGAGGACCTGTTTCATAAAGAGTTGCGATTGATCTTACGCTAGATTTATTGAGCATGTACACCTGTATAAACTTGTTCAATCGAGTGTAAGTTCAATATTGAGCGTAAGTCCTGTTTCATAACTTGACACTTACGGTACGCTAGATTTCAAGAACTATCAAGGGTATATACAAAGTATGCCCCAGTCACATAGACATCCCGGATCACCCCGGACCACCCCGGATCTGATCCGGGGAGAGATCCGTGTTGACGCCGGGAGGCCAACATGGCAACTTTTGGAGGTCAAAAACATCCGGCGTCATCCGGGGATTGCCGTGTTGGCAGAGCAATCCGGGGTGGTCCGTGTGGCTGCCGTGTAGCTGCCGTGTTGATCCGTGTAGATGCCGTGTTTGTCCGTGTAGACGCCGCGCTCTTCCGGCCTTATCCGTGTAGCTGCCGTGTTGATACTGTGTGTACAGTCATACCAAACTCCCGGATCTCCCCGGATATCCCCGGACGTCCCCGGATCACCGCGTAGATCCTTGAGCATCCGTGTTTATACATGTATGTGACTGGGGCAATACACTTTTAGTAGGCCTATATTACTTGCGATCACTTGCAAAGTTGTGTTTGAAATGCAATTTGCGATTGATGGCTACTTATGCTCTTACAAACCTTTGTGAAACAGGCCCTTGATTTCATAAAATTAATTATTGTTGCTAAATAATGTCATTTTTGATAAAATGTCCTTTTTTTCTTTTTGTTCTTTTTGTTGTAAAAAGTGCTGAAGGTGTCACTCGGCACGAATGCTAATGATTCACGACCGAGTGGACGGAGCTAGAGGAAACTTCTCGGTAGAGTCTTGGAATAAAGACTATAAATAGTATCCTGATAAAGTTGATTGGAAGAAGTGGAATGTATTCATTCTCACACCTCTGCTGTAGGTGATACCTTGTAGGAAATTGATTTGTCTGTGCCGTCCATCTGCCCAATTTTTAATCTTTTTTTTTTTCTTGTATTTCCTGGCACTGTGCATTATGAGAATATTATATTTCCCTATTTTTTATGCCTCCGCCACAAAGTGGTGCCGGAGGCATTATGTTTTCGGGTTGTCCGTCCGTCCGTCTGTCCGTCCGTCTGTCCGTCCGTAATGAATTTTGTGGCAAGCATAACTAAAAAACCTTTTGAGGTATCCTAATGAAACTTGGCATGTATGTGTATTAGGGGGTGAAGTTGTGCCTATCAACTTTTGGGTGCACATGCTTAAGGTCAAAGGTCAAAAGGTCAAGGTCAAATATGTAAAATTTCACTATTTCCCCATATCTATGCATTGGCTGAAGATATTTTCTTGAAACTTAGTGTATGCATGTATTACCCAATTAAGATTCTCTGGTGAAAGTTTGGGGTCATGAGGTCAAAGGTCAAAGGTCAAAAGGTAAAGTAAAAATATTAAAATTTCACTTCTTTCTCTGTACCTTGGAAATTGTTCAAGGTATCTTCATGGAACATAGTATATGGCTGGCAGTGATTATCTAGAGAATTTAGGGTTCATGGGGTCAAAGTCAGGGGTCAAAGGTCAAGGGCAACACTTCAAAATTTTACTATTTCCCTCATATGCAATGCCAGCAGGATTATTTTTTTTTTTACACTTGGTGTATGCATGTATAACCCAATAGAGATTCTCTGTTAAGTTTTTTTTCTTTTTTTTTTTTGCCTCAAAGGTCAAAAGGTCAAAGATGAAGTGAAAGTGCTGAACTATTACTGTTTCCTCCATATCTAGGAAAGGGTTCAAGTTATCTTGAAACTTATATTTTTGCATGTTCTGCCTGACAGTGATTATCTTAATATGAATTTAATCAAATCCCAGATGAAAATGGCAACAATTTACTATTCAATACAGAAATTGCACTTTTTCTCCATACCTTGAAAATTACTCAGTGCATAAACTTATGAATGGATCAAAGTCAAGTTAAAGTTCTTAAATCTCCAAATACACATTGTACATGCTCTCCTATTCATCCAATTAAACCTAGGTCAAGGAAGGTGAACATTCAACACATTTGTGACAAACTTGTCACTTTAATATTTTGCCAATTTTGTGAAAATGTAATCACACATTGTCCACATGTACTGTAGACCTATTAGGAGAACCATGCATTATGGCGGAGGCATACCAGTCGCCATAGCGACATTTCTAGTTTTTTTTTTTCCAGTGTACTGCGATGGCGCTGTAGATAGAGTGTGCTGCTTGGCCTTATTCTTTTCTTCTTTTTTTTTATTTCGGGGGTTATTGGTGTTTTTGGTCAGGATCATATACCTGCCTGCAGGCATTATCATTGTTAAGTACTTAATAAAAGATTTAAAGTTTATCACCATTATGAGTTACTGTGAGGATGCAAGTGCTGACAGTACGTAGTACATTGTACAGGTTGTGTACTGGATGATTATGGTACAAATTCATTGTCATCATCATCATCATCATCATCATCATCATCATCATCATCATCAAGGTTTCATATTTATGCAAAAGATCATTCATCGGTGAGAGTATTTTTACAAAATGCAGTATCTCAAAATATTAGCAGGGGTCGCACTTAACTTTTTTTTTAACCAGCCAGGCGGACTGCTTAGAATCAATTTCGACACTGAAGCAATATTTTGGCTAGCCAGACGGACTAGTAACTTCAGAATTTCATGATTTTTAGCTAGTCCGACGTGATTTTGGGTGGCCAATGGCCAGCGGACCATCGCCAATTTCGAACCCTAATTAGTATGGTAGTGTTTTTGCGTGAAGTTCATTCAAGTGTGGAATTTGAAAAAACAAAAACAAAAACAAAACAAAACAACAAAACAAATCTGTACTGTGGCATTCCACTTTTGAAATCTTGTGTACCAAATCTTGTTTAATCTTGTCAAAGATATCCAAGGGTACGGAAAACATGTAGTATTATGTAACTTTGGAAGCCAAGCCAAAGAGGAGAACTAGGACGAGACATATGTTGACATGTCTGTCATTCTTTGCTGGGTCATTAGTACATTTGTACAGCGGTAGCTGACATTAACAAGCATATGTGTCCACGAGATGGAATCGGCCCACCAAAGTGATTGCTGACTGCAGCATCAACTGTTAAAGCAAATGAAATGAGGGCACGTGGTGTTATTAAATTCTCCACTATTTTCTAAATGAAGAGTTGATAGTACTTAGCAGACACAGATCTTGCACTCTGTGGTACAGCTCTGTAGTCTCAACATGCAGACCTGTTTTTTACTTTGATGTCTATGCTCCACAATGTCCTGTGTCTTTGCTAATTGCTGTTTTGGGATGAAAGTTCAATGCATTTCAGAGTTGAATGATGATGACATTGCTGAATGAATTGCCCATTGTCAAATATGATGCAGTTTTTTATGGCCACTCTACCTCCATCAGCCTAATAATAATAATAAATAAATCCTAATAGAAATAATAGCTGGGATTTCCTTTCTCTACCAGAAGGCTTATTTTCACACAAATTCCAGATAGATTCAGCTATATGTACACAGCCCTGTTGCTGCGTGCTGCACGCAGCGTCTGCTTGGACTTTAATATACGGATCGCACAGTCTACACAATTGGAGTTATACGCAGTAGGACGTATTGAGGGTCATCAGGTTCTATTCATGCACTTCAATACGATGTACCACCCATTCAGTGCAATACGGTACAGAGAGTCACCTTCCCCACGTGCGACCCATGCTCTCAGCGTTTTTGCATACGTGTGTTTGTGTGTGACAGATAGCATTAGAGGGAGGCATGAATATGAACAAAATGCATTCATTAAAATCACAGTCAGTGTCATCATAATGTGGGTGTTGTCAGCAGATTATTGAAATTTAATACAGTAGCAGTGCTGCGTCTTTCTCTGCATTGATAGGGTCATAGGCATCGTGACTTCATACGTACTGTAAAACTCTGAAAAGGGTTACAATGTATTTCGTGGATTGAATGAAAGATGGTTTGTTCTGATGCATAATTGCTAAAGTTATGTTTTGGTTTTTTTTAATGCTGTTTTGGGTTTAAACTTTGCATGGTGTAGTGTCATGCCCATATCTGGGCTTTATATTTGGTGGTTTGCATGGGCCAATACCAGCCACCGCTTAACCCGTTGAGGACGAGTCCCGAGTATACTCGGGCAGGTGTCTATGGGAAATGCGTATTGTAGCAAAATCAGTCCATCCTCAGTGGGTCAAACCGGGAAAAAACTTGTCTCCCAACCCCTCCCAATTATAAAGCGATGACTACTGTACTGTTGGCAAGCATTGCATGTGCCCATACAGTATCAACAGGAGAAAACACGAAGCGTGTCAGGTCATGTAACAAATACGACATAGTGTGGTTGACACAATTCCCACTCAGATTTCGCATGATTTTGTGCGCAGTTTGATTTACGACCCTAAAATACATTATACCAGGCTATTTTGTGGTGCCTTTGTGTTCACATTTGTGTGGCGCTCCGACAAAATGAGTCATAAGTCGCACGGGGACTTTTCCCGTAATGAGCCAAAAATGAAGGGGAAGCACTACTCGGGTCGAAAATTTTTTATGACGGATTTTGATTCCTTGACGTTTTATCTATTTGTACAGAAAATTTCAGCGTGTAAAAATGAGGACAAGTGTCCCAAATCACAGTTTTTCTGAGACAATTTTTTTCGGTTACATTTTTTTCGAACGCTCGCCTTTGCGCTGCGTTTCGCACCTATTGTTCTTGCCCGATTGAGACTCCGCCTCCGTTGCGAGGGCGTATGCTAATGAAGCATTGCTCTTGACCCCATTGAAGACAAAACAAAGCATGGTGCGCGCGGCGGCGTTGGCGGCGGCGAGGGCTTAATTACGCAATAACAGTGAGCTGACCAAGGCTATCGATTGCATGACCAGCGAGTTGCGTTTGATACACGCACCACATTTCATGAAGTGGTGATTGATGTGACGCACAAATGGCGCTGAAAAAAAAAAATCCAACGAATGATCACGCAAAATTTATGATACTTTATCAATGAGCTAATACATGATCACATATCGAACTTGAAACCTCTCTCTATGTGTGTGTGTACTTTTACAACTTTTATTCGCCTCATTAATGAATTCATTCAAATAATTATGTATAACTGTGGTTCCCTGGTATGTGATTTGCTGTTTAAAGTTCATCTTTGGAGATATAGCATGGCATAAGTTGTCAATTATTCTCGTCTTTATAAAGTCGACAATTCGCATGATAAATTAAGCCAAATGTGTGTAATGCGTAATTTTATTTCCCCGGTTAATAAAACTTATTGCCCTTTTTTCTTATGATGGTTTGGGCCGCAACGGCATGGAAAGAAATCGGACGACAAACATTATCAATGCCCAAACAGCTCGTGTTCCCTTTGGAGGATATTCTGACTCTTGTCATTTGTGTATTTTTTAGAAGTAGGACCTATGATAACGTGACAGAAAGCTGTGTCGCTACTCAAAAGTGTTTTTCTTCATTTTTTTTTTTAAATCAGAATGTGTGTAATGATAGTTGTTTGTCGTGTCTTACGTGTAGCTGACATGTGAGAGGTCAAGTCTGCAAAGAATTTGGCTAACAGCTTTGCGAAGTAGCAGCGCTAATTGCCTATTGAATTGTGTATTCTGAGGAATTCCGAATAAAAGAACTCGGACGACACTGTTCACGCCTTTTGTCCGAGTAAACCCGGCATCAACGAAGCCTTGAACAATGAAAGGTAACTTCCTGCTATCACGGGGTGGATAATCACGCAACCAGTACAATTCTTTTTTTCGCTATTGATAGCAGAATTAGTGACGTAACGGAGCGACAGTGTTGGAGGATCGGCATTATGTCTGCTAATTTGTAAAAGATTTTTTCAGTCCCCTTTTGTGTTCAGAACCACAGCCAGGGACGCCAACTTACTTTATCTCCTACAAGCTATCGTTACTATCTTAAAACGTGAATTTTATGAAAGGTTGAAAGTGATCGCGGAATCAGTTCTTCTGCGTGACACAAGGCTTTTATAATAGCATACCAAGCTTAAATCGTTTACCTGTATAGAAAGGGCGGGAATACACACTTATCGCAATCTTCCGGATTTGAGAGTGATACACTCTACTATTTTTCTTCATCTTTCCCCCGACAAAGACCATGGTAATTCAAAACAAACAAGCAAACAAACAAATAAACAGACAAACAAGCAGTTGCATTATATCAGAACGTACAGAATTATTGTGCTTCATGCATAGGTAATCTTTTGATGTATAGTAGTCATTTGTTGTCGTTTTTATAGCGCGTCCTAATAAATGCCTTTAGCGAAAACCCAACATAACTTTTATCAAGGAGGGAAGGGAACTTAAATTTAAATATAACATAGTTTATAGAAATCAGACATGTAAATAAGGCAATCATATACATCCGCATGGCCGATTGTAATCTCTTACTTTGACTATTAAACATGATCGCCTGCATTTACGTGCTTTTTCTAATTTCTTGAACTTTGCCTCATTTTCTCTTTTTTTAAAGAATTGCTCGCAACGTTTAAAAATCGTAACGCAGTCCGCTTTCCCACAATTAAATGTTCCATTTGATTCGTCACTTATTGTTGGTCGGGTGACGACAAATGTTGGAAACTCGAGCGATGATACATGGCATTTTGTTTTGTTGGTTTTCGTCTCATTGCTCAAACGAATTTTGACTACGATTACAGAGGTATCATCTACGAGACTTATCTGATGGTTTTTAATACAGAAATGATCATCAATCAGCAAAGATTAATCAACAAGTCATGAATTCACTTTACCCATCATGTCTAATCGAACTACGACATTGTTGAGGTAACCGCGCCTTTTTATTCTCATAGTTCAAACTAATTCTTGGCATAATCCAAACAAATAATTCTTTATATAATTTCTCAAAATGCTCAAAAGATGGCCATAGTCAAAACTTTCTACAAGGATTGCATACGGCAATCTTTACTGGCCTAAACAAGTTTTCTAGAGCTATCAGTTCCCCCTATGACGATGATTTCGTTTGCGTTTCGAACTTGTACCGAACTACTTTCAAAACAGCTATTACCTTTATAGTTCGATTAATGAACCAGTCTTTTGAATTCATAACCAACATTCGTAATCGTAACCATACAGTACCATAATACTGTCAATAACAGTTGGAAAATGTAAATGCTATAATAATAGCATGAAATAAATGAGTAACGATTATCTTCATACATTCTAATTCCTAAGTGATGCCGCTGCGATAATGACACATGGTTTGACTACTGCTTCAAGCAAATAAAAGGAAAAAGGAATGGGATATACTTCTAATGATGATACCACCCCGTACAATGCATTCCACTGTATTTGGTAACATTTGGTTATGTTTCTGTGCGCTTTACGTACGGAAAATAAAAGGCAGATTGATTCCATTAACATGCTAACACACAACGCATTCAAAATGTTTTTTGAAATACACCGTGTACAATGTAATGTTTTAGTATACGTTTTGAAACTTTGAATTTGCGAGTCCTTTGTAAAGTTATAAGGGTTGTTACATTATCAAGCAAAAATTAAAGTATTTAGGGATTCGGATTTGCTCAGAAGACTAAAAATGCTTTATATGGCGATCGCTCGCAACAGAGACAATCCGTTTCAGTAGATATACAATGTAATTCTGTTTTCATAAAATGAAAGAGAAACGTAAAGAAGTCAACTTTTTAACTTCATTTAGCTTTCTCACCAATGGAACTTGATTTGATCTGCCACGCATGATATCGCTGTATGTTCTATTAATTCTATCAAATTATTTGATTGGCGTGCTTGTTTTTTATGCGGACTATTACAGGTAAGTATAGTCACTAATTCATTGAAGTTCATAATATTTGTACGATTATGGCGTGTTAGTTGTTTTGTATTTTCATTTTCATGATAATATCACGTGTGTATCTGATTCTGACCACGAAAATGTGGCGACTATCTAAATGCGGAGTACATGTAGGTACTGTAAAACTAATGTCTCCTGCCAGTATAGACAAACTAATTTCTAGTCTATCCCCGCTTGAAATGGAATTAAAAAAAAAATTAAGTTCAATTTTCAGCAGATTTCAACCGTTTTGTATAGTGCCTGATACAATAATGATTGTATCTCATGGAAGAAAACTAGTCTCCTTGCCTGAATTTTAGCTGCTTCCTTTTCAAGCTTGCGGGAAAGAAATAGCTGAACATCACTCGCAATCATAAGGAGAGGCACATCCTTAAAAATAAACACAGGAGTACTGAGATATACTACTAAATAAAAACGGGCCTTTTATCACTATTGACAAGACATGACATTGAAATGTTTGTTTGTTTGTTTGTTTGTTTGTTTTTTTTTGGGGGGGGGGGTAATACAATTTATTATTCTGAAGGTTCGTTAATCATACAATGAAATATGGTTCGCTATTAGCTTAGGTTCGTTAAAAAACAACAGCAAACAACACACACACATTAAATGCGGTTCCTTTTCCGGTGTTTCCTTTACCCGAAAGTAATCAAGCAATCATTTATTTTAGTAAGGTTTGTGAATACAAAACGAAATGAGGAAGGCCTAACTATCAATTTAGAATGTATGTCATTATAATTATCTATACTCAACTTCACAAATGCAGAAAGATTGTAACTGTAAATGTGATGTTGAAAAAAAGAAGATAAGGTTAAGCTACAAGTTAACGAGTCTCTATATGCTATGGTATTACAAAAGTGACCGAGAATAAGAAGTATATTCATGATACAGTCATAATTATAAACCCAACGTGAAGCTGTCAGGCCTACATCAACCTTTGCTTCTGATACGTATAGTACGTGCAACATTGGCAAGCTTGATAAGCGATAATTCTGTGGACGCAACGTCTATAAAGGATATGTGCCTAATATGGCGGGATTTCAGAATGTTACGGCTGTATACAGCTGCAGCAGAACAGACGCGAAAGCAGTCTTTGATGTTCTGCAACATTACGACCATGTGCGTAATTTGAGGGTTTTTAGTACACGCAAAGAATACAATCTCAAATGACGGCTATCGTTAATTAACTTCATTTTGAACCCCCGCCTACAATGGGTTCTCAGGTTCTATCTTGGTATTGGTACTTGCTAAACGCATCCTCTTTAGTTTCCATTGACAACAACTACCTGGGAGGAGAATGGAAGCAATCAACGCCCTCGCTAAAAGACGCTTCTCGTAAGACGCATTGCGTGCCCGCCTATGCTACAATAGGTACTCAGGTTCGATTTAGGTATTGGTACTTGCTAAACGCATCCTCTATAGTTTCCATTGACAACAACATGGGAGGAGAATGGAAGCGATCAACGCTCTCGCTATAGACGCTTTTCGTAATACGCATTGCGTGCCTTTTTTTCTTTCTACTGTTTCCTATTGTTTGTGAGTTAAAAACTTGCGGCAAACTACACCGCAGCCGACACACAACGCGTACCGACTCATTCATGCGGCGGCAGCGGCACGGACACAAACGCACCGAAGTTTACATCGGACGACCGTATTGGTCAGAATCGTTAATGATAGACCTGTCCTGCGATTGGTTAATTATCTTACACACCCAAGCTATCGCCTTATACGGTAGTGCGTGTGATGGAGCGTAAACGCCGTCGCTAAGCAGGACTGTTGTATTGTTTCGTCCCGCGAAAGAAACCGGTTGTGAGCTTGAACCTAACCTCAACTTTGAGAGCGATTTTCTCCGTTATTTAGAAAAAGGACTGACATTGTAAGCGTAGTTAATATTCGTTTTTATGATCTACAGGGATGTCGAAATGAGTTGTATTACATATCAGTGTAAAGCTTAGAGTCTGTAGAATTCACATATAGGCATAACTACGATTTCATTTTTTGCGACTTTTGACTCATTCCGACGGAGCGCCACACATTTAGAAAATATGCGTATACTGGAGGAAGTGCCACGGTATTTCACTGTCAAGTGTGAATGGGCCTGTTGGAGTGCAAGTACGGTACGGTTGTAAGTTGTAGCGATGCCAGACAAAAAGAAGTATGTCCGTGTCCGCTTCTGCCTGTCAGACAGACTTGTTTACAACTTCTCTGCTTGCAACCCTCAAATTCCCCAGGGCCCCGGGATCCAGTCTGCACAGGGCAGCCATTTACATAAATTAGACCTAATTGGGATCTCTGTGTCTGGTGAGGATACAGCCAGGGTGCCCCCCTTTCCCATCTCTCACCTCCCCCACCCACCCCTCCCCCTTCTCCTGCTCCTGCTCCTCCTGCTCCTGCTCCTCCATCTCTAGCCTCATGGATGGACTTCTGCCAATTAATAGGATTTCATTGATTTTTCTCCCGCTCCAGATTGTTTGTGTATAACGGTATTAATAGCCCCCCCCCCCCCCACCCCTTCTCGTCCCTGCAGTGGGTTAAGAAGTGTGAGAAAATTATTATTGTTTGAAGAGACAACCGACAGGCAATTTCATTTTCTGACACAATTTTGTTTCGTTTTGTTTTTTGGAATATAAAAGGTTTTGACTATTGAGGCAGTTTACAATGCGTATACGCCAGCTGTATCCACATTTCTTGTGTCATCACCCCTTGCCTTCCAGTTTCCTGTATGTACGTAGAAATATTTGCCAGTCTTCATCCATTCTACATGTTTTCATTGTGTCAGCCTGTCTTGCTAGACAATATTGTTGTAAAAATTGCCATTAGTAACTTCAGATGCAATCTGCCTTGTGTCAGGTAGGTCCTATATCACATGTTGATGTGAGAATTGTTTTGATGTATTTTTTTTTTTTTGCCATAGAAAGAAAAAAGCAGATACTACTATCCAACATGTCGTTGCCATATTAACTGCTTCATCTGCCATCCGTAGCATTCGCCATTATGAGTGAACGTAGTGTCAATATGGAAACTTTGGGGAACGTTTTTGCTCTACTGAGCTACTGCAAAAATAAGCATGCAAATATTTTTTTTCAGTTATTAGTTCATGCCCAGAAATATTCTAAGAAAATATCACCAAAAAACAAACTGTAAACAAACAACCCAACAGCCCACGATCAAGAACAGAAGAAAAGAGAAAAAAGTCATTCAGGGGGAGGAGGTGGGGGTCTATGAGATAACGGCTATTTTTTAACAGATGATGATGAATTTACTATTTTAAGAGTGAAAAGAGATGCACTGGAATGGATGTTGTGGAAGAGTTGGTGTCCTCAATCTTTTGTCCACAAAATTGCAATCCTGCCAAAAGAAGGATAAGATGCGAGATTAAGGTCCTGACATTTTTGTATCTCATTTTACAACACCAAAACCAAATCTTTCCCTTACCATCAGTCTTTCCACAAATATAACAAATGAATATCTATTGTAGAAAGTCTGTTGTAATGGTATTAAAGTTAATATTTATCTCCATGGCAACCATTCCTCCCATCCATCACTTGCCAATCTGGCCAAAAGGGAATCTCCTTTCAACTTTTGTTCATAAGAGAGGAAATTGAGGAAATGGACCCCTGTAGGAAATATTTCACAGAATGAGAAGGAAAGAGTTCAGAAAGTTCAGTTTTTCAGAAAACGATGATAATGAATCTTGATCTCATGGATGACGTGATGATGCCATCACCTTTTAAAGTGTTGGCACACTGAGGCACTGTAAACCATCACTTCACTAGTTTTCTGTGCTGGAAATTGAAATGTAGTTCAAAGAACCCTCCATCAAGTTGTTGTAGAGGTCTATAATGATTTTGTGATGGTTAGACAGTTTTTAAAGGGCTACTGGTCACAGTTGCAAGATAGTTGGCATTTGATCACATTCTGTACAATCCAAAATGAGAGCTGAGTGTAATATTCTGGAACTTCCCTTTTGATCTCTCTTTTTGTGTAGCGGTCAGTTGCGATCTCCTGATGATGAGTGTTTGACTGTGCTGTAAAGTTGTAATGGAAGTCATTATATCGAATGGGGACCTGGTGTTGCCCTTTAAGACTGAACCGTGTCCCTCCTTCTCCCCCTCTTATAACTTCACTTGATGATACAATCTTGGTCAGCGCCCCACCCTCGTTTAGGCCACCGCAATGACAGATTAACATTGCCAGACGGAATGACATGTTTGTCCGAGCTTGTTCATTACAGGTGCTAACGCATTTCGATGAGCACGTCGGAATGTAGATGATGCATACTGCGTGGGTTTGAAAGGGAGCAATAAGAACTGGGACACAGAGGAATGCTGGGTTATTTATTTCTCCTTAAATTAATAGATCTGCAATTTGTAGCGGTCTTGCAGAGGGTGGATTTTGCAATTTTGTTTAAAATTATCTTTTATAGGTTTGCTTTTATTTTCTCATAGTGACATAAAAAAAAAAATCAATAACCTTGAATGTAATAGCAACAGCAAGGATTTGCATTTCATATGTTTTTGATACAGTTGTACTTTGTTACTTTAACATTAGAGGACAATAGAACCCATGAATGACTGCAGCAGTTGATTGTATTTATAGAACACGCAAGCAAAGTTTGTCCAATTTAATTGGACAATCTGTTCAGAAGCATTTAATGAGCTTTTAAGAGTTGTGGTGCTTTCGGTAATACTGACACATTTTATACTCAATCCATACATATCTGGGTTTCATTCGTCTACTGGATGATACAAATCATCAGGCTACCATGTAGCAAAGGAAGGAGGTTGCAGACATCAATTATTCCAAAATGTCATCCTCAGGTTTGGTAAGTAATCGGTAGAAAGAGACATCCCGTAGTTATCTCTGAATTCAGAACAAGTGCACAAGACCCAGGATGCCTCTAGCACCTACTGTGATATTGCTTGATCAATTATTGATTATCAAGGAATTGTCGAAGCTTGATATTGCGTACCACGATTCTGTTAATGTCACTGTATAAGTTGTCTGATATTCACCCGTTGAAGACGAGTCCCGAGTATACTCGGGCAGGTGTCTATGGGAAATGCGTGTTATAGCAAAATCAAACCGTCCTCAATGGGTTAAAAGTACCTGCGTGTGTACAGTACATTTGTAGATCACCCAAACAACTTGTATTGAGCACTGGTACAATTTGCATGAGGGCACAGCTTGCTGCTGGTCACGTTGCGACTGTTACAGATTTTACAAAAATACACGCTTTACAATTACATCGTACTTCAGTTCCCATTTCCTCTGGCATGTGACTTACAATAATTGCGTTTGCATCAAGCATCGCACAGCAGCTTTGCTTGGGTTTATTCAAGAATGCGCTTGTGGGAATTTCCGAGCAACACCTTTTTTAAAAGTGTCTCTCTCGCTAATTGCGTCTGCCAGGGAACTCGCCCTCTTGTCTGCAGCCTGCACTCTATCCAACTAAAAAAACACCTGCGTATGAATGAAGTGGCGAAATGTCTTGCCTTTGTATGTTTGTTTGTTTGTGAGTGTGTTTAAGAGGGTGTTTGTTTGTCAGTGTGTTTGTGACGGTGTTTGTTTTTTTTTACGTAAGGCATGCCAGAGTGTTGCAGATGTAATTAATCGCAGAACATTACGTAGCTACACATGTACGATATAATGACACAATCAAGCAGGAAATGTGAATATGGCAAATAGCTGTACGTCAGAAAATCTCATTAGCTTTGTCACTTAAAAACAACAACATCAACAAAATTGTGCCTTTACTATATAAAGTACAGTACAGGTGTAAAAGTGGCCACCATTTTGAAAAAAAGTAAACTCCGGATATCTCCATGTATGATTTTTTTTTTTTTAAGTGCAAACAAGGCAGCACTTGCCTCCTTACCACATGACCATGTGATGAATTAGATTCTTATTAAAGGGGAAAAAAAAAAACTTTAAAAAATGAAATGTGATACAAGGCCTCTGTTTTTAGTATTATTATTATTTTTTTTTACATTTGACACTTTAATTTCTTGTTTACGGCTCATGGAAATGGTCACATGTACGCACCAAAGCCACAGTACAAGTGGTATAAATGTCACAACATCAACTTGCAGCAGTGAGAGCGTTTCCTAGCAACAGAGGGGCCATTATTTGTCTGCTGTTCTCCTAGGGCGGAAATGATAATGCTTTTGAAAACTTCACCTTTGCCTTCATCAAAGTGCTTATAAATGAAAGTGCCAAGTGATTGATATTTCTCAGTGTATTTTGAGGGTAAATTCCCCTTTAATAAAGGCATTATTTACCATTTTCAGATCTACGAAACAAAAACCTGGCTTTAGTGCTTCAAAATAGCTCTAAAATGTAAAAACAACCAATGTAATACATGTGATGTTTAAATCAGTGTAGTCAATGTTAAGTAATGTTAGATATACAAAATGTGAACAATAGTTTTAATAAAACTGTTTCTAGGCTAAACCGTCTGCAGTTATGGTTTATTGAGAAAAACAGTGATATCTCCTAATATTGTAGACTTTATTGCAAGATTTTTATGTGGTAGTATGCTTTCTAATGTCACTGACCTACACATATGTGTCAAAAGTGTAACTCGAATATTTTTTGAATCACTGTTCCCAATGTTAAACAGTTTCTTTAGATAATTAGAGTAGTTCTGGAGGATCTGTCTTGGAAAAAAAGGAAACTGAATGTTTCGTCCATAAAGTCAGTGACAGAAACAGCCATTTTGGTTTGCCAATTTGATGTGATTTCATTGACAGGGTTCCCACTTTTCTTGTATTAATCTTGCTCAGATGTTCAGTGCTCAAATTCAGTTTCACACTGTACTTTGAATGAAAGTCAAGTGATAGCATGTTTAAAAGATGTGCAATGAGCTCCTCAAAAAGCAGTCTGCAGATTGCTTGTTTTTAATGGCAAGGTGCCCCTTTCTTCGCACAATGAAATATAAAGCATTGACATTTGTCATAAACAGTACGATGAATCATTCAATATGTGCTTGATGGGATATTTTAAAAAGAAAACACTCCTTGAAAAAAAAAGACAAATACTACTCTCACATAAAATGCAACAAGTTTTCACTATTAAAAGTTTGACAACATGAGACAAAAAAGTAATACAACTTTATTCAAATGAATCAATTTTAGATGACAGTGGATATGAAGAAAAAGTGAAACAATGGATTTTTAAAAATGATTCCAAAAGACGTCAATAGAGTATGGCTTTTCAATGGTGTAAATGTCTCTTTTTTTTCCCCTCGGAGACTCTTTTTTTTCCAGTCTCCTCTTTATCCCAGTAAAGTTATCATTGGAGTGAACCTTGCTCATAGAGACTTTGTGGAAAATTGATTGGAAATCTTACCACTGCACACTGATTTAATACACATTCAATTATTAAAGTTAATAACCAGTTCCATTTGACCTTTGATGTAATATAAGATGCACAGTGAAATTCAAAGGTGCCAATTTGAATGAGAAAGATGATAATTTCTGCAGAAAAAAAAAATACCCCCGGGCTAGTTGGCTCTAATAATTTGTCCAGAAGGACATACTGCTCTGACTTTTTAAGTCCTGTGAGCAGTATCACATTGTGTCTGAGATGTCTACACATAATATACTTTCAAATATTACACAAAAAAGTAGGCATTTTCTTTGAAGAAACATACAGTGAACTCCAGTTATAACAGACACAGTTGTAACAAAATTCTTTGTAATACAACAAAGTAAAAATTCATGCCTCAAAATTATCATTTTTAAAGATCATACTTACTGTATGACTGTAATGAAACTAGAAAGAAAAAATGAAAGAAAATTGCTAGTCCCAAGGACTTAATTATATGAAGCGGAGTGCACTCAGTGTGAATCCCACTATTGGTCAAAAGTATGTAAACTGCATTATTTAATATTTCCTGTTTATAAACTTCACATTCACAGTCACAATGACATTCACAGATATCTCAAAACTCCCCCTACCCTGATCTGCTATAGCTTTGCTCGCTTTGCTCATGATTATTGCCCGCTATTGAAAAACGGCACAAGTTTGTTTGAGGAAGGCTAGTTATAGGTATTTGTTTTATTCCTTGAACTACAATAATAATGTGTTGAATTGGTAGTTTATTATGTTCCCAGGACTGTCCTTTGTCATACAGAGCTGCATAACCTTTATAAAACAGCATTACTTCCAAGGGTAACAGGAAGCAAACATCCTTCAATACTTTCAATCTTGCGAAGAACATTTCTAAGATATTACTAAAATATTATCTTATAATGACAAAGTGGTACATGCACTCGTGAATATCCATAAATGTTTTTGTTTTCTTTCCAGTTTTGCATAATTTTTGCTAGTCCAGAAGATGATGAATGAAATTAATAGAAGAAGGAAAAAAGTAGCATTCACATATTTGTACAGACAGAAGTTTGTCTACTTACAAAATAACCGACTCGATCGTGAAATAAAGTCTGAGTGTGAACGCACCCAGGAGCCTCACTGGAGTGTTTTGTAAAGTGACAAAGCCTAGGGGGGAGAGAAATGCTGAAGCTTATGTTTCAGTATTTGTGCATATTTTTCATATCTCTCTCAAGATTCTGCTCTTCTTGCATGCAGAGTGAGGTTTAGTCCCGGAGGAAGCTTTCCCCGAATGGAAGACCCGAGGATGTAGTTTAATTCTTCTTCACTTACTGAAATCATCTCCAAATTTGGGGAGAAAAAAAAAGCAGAGGAGTTGGGATCAATGATATTAATAGCGTGGTGCAAGTGGAATACATGCTGTATGATAAATGAATATATATACTTTCATAAAAGGAAATTCCACAATATTTGGGTTTTCAGTGAGTGTATACGTACATTGTACACATTCTCCCAAATCACTGACATACATTGTATTGTATTGTATCAAAGTTAAAGGTAAAATCATTACCCCTGCCTCTCTCATCTATTGTGTATTATAAGTCAAGTGCTCTTTCATCATGGTAAAAAACAAGAATAGTGGAACAAGTTTCATTGATGTATGCATTAACCTAGAAAAAAAATCTCTATTAGTATTAATAGCAGTAATAACTCCTATCCAGGAATGGTTTGATGGAATTTTGTGATACTTCACAATGTCATAGTAAATGCAACACTGCAGGATTTTATTCATGGTCACATGATTGCATTTACTGGAAATGTTAGGTTGTAAGGCTTCATAAATGAAGACATCTGAAGACATATTTCTGTCATGTGTCCAAATGATGTACATCGTAAACTACTGAAACTGGGGGTTGTCCCGCCCACCTCCCTGCAGAAACGTAATGAATTATATGCTGATTCTGATGGATGTTTGTCTGGACATTTTGTGCTGCAGTATTTTTTTATTTTTTGCCTGAATGCTTTTGTGTTTTGTTCTTTCTTTTCCTTTGTATTAAGTGTTTTATAATATTTTTTTTTTTCAGCTTACAATATTCAGATATAAACTAAACAGTATTCTTGACAGAGTGCTTACAAAATAAAAGCTTTTGGTTTAGATAATATTACATTTTTACTTTTCTGCCCTTATGAAAGTTTACTGGACATATTACATACATTTTGATTGTACATCTGTAGGTCAAAAAAAAAAAAGAAAAGAAAAAGAATATAACAAACAACCTAGCAAAGTACTTTATTGTACATGCAAGTAGCATAACTACTTTACTACTTTGAAATAGTAAATGAAAAGCATGTTGCTGCATGAGATTCCAAGTTTCAGAATAATCTGATACTCTTATCATAGCAATTGCTGTCATTTTTAAACCCTTTCATCCCATTGGCAATTTCTGAAATAAATCAGTGCAATTTGATACAGATGATGTACCCCAAAACTTCATGTCCTTTTGCTCAAGGTTATTTTTACTTTTCTAGAGGATGGTAATCTTATATTTTATTACAGCAGGATTAGGAACAGTCTATGTGGATGAACAGAAATTGTATTCCGGGCAGCAGGTATTCTTTACTTTATGAACAATATTTGATTGCACTCGAAATGTCATGGCTGGTTACACTCTGTTAGTTTTGTGATGCAAGGTCATATTCGGATCATGAGTAATGTAGAAGAATTGTAAAATAGGGCAACTGCCGTGTGTCAATCATATCCTACTGTATGAAATAATGCCACGATGTATACTTTGTATTTGGACTGCTTTTTGGAGGGTTGTTGATAACAACTACCAGCAGTGCCCAGAATAAAAGCAGTCCACAGCTGTTTTGTATAGATGGAAAAAAACAAATGAATGTTCACAAATTAAGTGATGTCACAAACATTTGCGTTGCGATTGCATTGGGCAAGGGTCACCTCTCGTGCTGTCTAAGCCAAACGTAATTTACAAAACATATAGAGTACATACATTATTTATCACGTATGTATCGACAGAAGGTAGTTTAGTACTATGGGGCAGTTTGATACTATTGGGGCAGTTTGGGTACTACATGGGGCTGAATGAAATTGCTGAAATTTTCTCCCTCAATTAAGAAAAAGAATAAGATAAGGATCAAAGATTCATCAAATGAGGTATGTCATATTTGATGCTTCCGTAATATACCGGATACTTTGTGTCAGATCTGTTTCCTTCTTGGTTCATCTTCTTCTCTGTCCATTTCCATCCCAGATGTGGTATGCAAGACATGCCAGTCATTCGCGGGGAGGAAATAGTTTGACGACAACAGAAGTGTACAATGACGGCGATTGTGTCATTGCCGCTCTTCTTTCTGAATCGCCTCGCCGCTATTTGTGATTCGTGGGGTCATTTTACGAGCGGCTGTGCCTCTCTGGCGATGGAAATTGATACTTGCATCATCGTCAGTCAAAGTATCAGTTTATGTACAGCCACACACACACACAAAAAAAAAGAAGACAGAAAGAAAGGGTTCATCCCTTTGTGGTTTGATTCTTTTTTTTTTCTTTTTTTTTTGCAATGTGATATGTTTCAGATTTCATCTACAATGAAACACAAACCCAGTCAATATGTTTGAATTGAGTCTCATTTGAAAAAAAAAAAAGATCTAGCCTTTTATTCAAAACTTAAAACAAAACAACAATGCGGTAAAATGATCAAAATCAGACATAAAGTGAAATACTCACTTTACTTTGAATTGCAGGGATCCAAAAATCTGCTTTATATCCCAAGCTTTATTGTGCTACAAATGGACATCATTCCAGAAGAGTGCCTGTAGATATCGACTACACAATGTACAGGAGTCTTTTTTTATGGTCTCTGCAACGGACTTCTTCTCTCTCTGTCTGTATTTTAAGATTGCTGACTTTAGAATCAGCTACTACACTTCTTGTATAATTGTCCTTTTTTTTTTTTTCTTCTTCTTTTTTTTTTCAGTGAATTTCTAAATGGGTTGCTGTGTGTATTTGGTTTTGTAGTTTCCAGGTGCTGAAAAATGTATACATTTTGGAACATTATGTTTTCTCTGAATTCTCATTGTTATGGCAAAATCGTGCACCAAAGAACATTTAAAGAAGAGCACAAAAGAAGCTGAAGTCAATGTCATGCATGTTGTTTGTGATGTAAGCGACGTCTACGTCACATTTAGCACTGATGATAATTTCATTGTTTCTTTCTCTTCTGTCATGTCAATGTTCTCACCGAACCTTTTGTCTTGTTTTCACTGCCATCAGTGCCAAGCGAGGACTCTTTGTTTGTCACTCGGAGCGGGCACATTCACTTGTGATGATGTCATGATCAAAAGACTTGGGCACTTTGATGTCTTCCCTCTCGTCCACACGATCCAGTCCGATGACAATGAAGCATCCTCTTCATTGTTGTGGCTTTAGTTGTTTTGCTTTGCTGCTTGAGGACAGGGAACATTTTTAAGAAGTACATAATATTACTCAAGGCTTTCTACATTACATTATCAACATGTCAGTGCACTGCAAATATCAAGGAGGGTTGCAAATTTATTTATAGTAATAAAATCTATTGCAAACTTTTTTTTTCTTGCTTTCTTACCTTCTTTCTTGCTGTCCTTTTTGTTAAATTTTTTTATTGATGTGCCAGCTACCAAACGTCATTTGTTACTTTTACACAACATCCATGTCCTTCAAAGTTATAATCTGTGGTGATTCGCTCGTAGTTTTAAACTATGGCGCATGTCCACACAACACCTGATCTCGATAATTTTTAAGCATAATAGTCCCACTCAATAGAACCACAGAACCAGAAGAAATACGTGCTCACACAGTACTAGCAATTAGGCCTATAAACCCATTAAAACGTCTGACAATATAGTACAGGATGCAACGCACATAGGAGGTGGACACAGGAGCCATGGGGTATTAAGGTTCATAGAGGTCTCAACTTTGAAGTTCATTGTTTTTACAGTTTGTATGGTGTCCCCACGATACTATCAAATCATGAATGGGGATCCCCCCCCCCCCCTAGCTCATGGGTAGAGCGTTCAAACCCGAAGATGTCTTGTGGTTCTAATCTTTTACACTGTAGATTGCTAACTTTCAAGTATATCTGCTGGAGGCTGAACCACAAGCTATTGAAGATTTAAAACTTTGAGCTGAACTTAAAAGTTTAGGAACATCTGGTGAATGTACAGTAACTTTCAATATGTATTCTCATGCAGCCTTTGCAAACTTCTCATCACAACAAGTCAGTCATGATGAACACTGCCTGAGAGAGAGGGAGAAAGAGAGAGAGAGAAAAAGAGAGAGGGGTTGTTTCCACATTTGTCTTGGAGGAACAGAAATGTATTTTCATTGTAAAACCTCTGTATCGTCAAAAATTGTGAAATCAATCAAACACCGTTACCCCTTCTAGTACGCCATCAAACACGATATGGCGGAAATACATAGCAGTTCTTATCTTGAGCGCAAAAGTGATGTATGTATTTTGTGTGTGTGTGTGTGGGAGGGATGGAGGCTTTTGATAAAAACATCCATCAAGTCGTATTTTTAAATGCAAATGTCTGTGATGATTATGCATTGAGTTCTCATGTGGTGTGCCTTCAAGCCCTTGGGTGAAAAGAAAAAAAAAAATAAATGAGAACTGTGAAAATGGCATCGTAGATGATGATAAAAACAGGATCATCCTCTCAAACCCAAGTGGGGGATGTGATGAATTGTAATTTCACTGAGCGCAGTATTTCTCCGTGGGGCCTTCTTCTTGTAAATGGAGGAAGTCTCAGAATGGCGTGCTTTATGCCTCATGCTGAAAGATTTGTTACAAATGCCATTTCAGGCAACTGGCACTTTGAATATTCAATATAAGCACTGTATTCCCTCTGTATTTCAAGCACTTAACACGTTTTGTTGTCAGGTAAAAATGCCATTCATACATGTACATTGTACATCTGTAAATATGTACAAAATGTACATACCGGTAGGTTATGTATCTTTAAAAGATTTTTTAATTTTTTTTTTTTTTAATTTTATAGTTTGAATAAGTTAGCCAAAAAAAAAGAAGAAGAAGAAGATAATCACAGAGGCAGATACAGTGTAACAAATAGTTTTAAAACTGGTGTTCAGTATGTTGGACCACATATAATGAAATCTGTGCAAATTGATGTTAGAGATTCAGTGTTATACAGATGTACTACTGTAAAACATGATATATTCGCGGCATGAATTTTTCGCGAATTGGAGCCGACAGCCTTTTTCGTGGCATGATATTTTCGCGAAGTGCCACTGGCGTTCAATGCATATAGTGTTAACAAGGACTTTCGCGTGCATTTTAATTTCGCGAATCTTGGCGCTCGCGAAATTCGCGAAATTAAAGTGCACGCGAAAATTCCTCGTTTTACAGTATTTTGTATATTGCATTATGGTGACCATTCAGGACTTGTTCCTTTTTCATTTCATGAGGAAACCCATTCTGCCTCTTTTTTTACGTCTCCATTTTTACGACTCCTTTTTCATCTCTGCACAGACCCAGAATGGCATGGTGCCACGTTCCGAGCCTCCGAGAGTGAGTTCCCCGTCGTCGGTGGAGACGCCATGATGTAGGCAAGACCGGAACAGAGCAAGCAAGTCAGCGAGAAAGCGGAGAGAGAGAAATACAAAACAATTTTCCAGGGAAGTGAGCGAAACACAATCTCCCGTTTGCTGTTTTCGGGGGAAGTCGTCTCATCAGGGAGCTATCCCTCCACCAGTTTGTGTCTTCACTCCCCCCCCCCCCCTCCCTCCGGGGACCGGAGGTGTTTAGAAGATGTCCTCCCAGAAGGAGAATGTGCCCATCTCGTGCGGCGGGGCCAACGTCTCCTTGGCCGACATCGAGAAATCGGGCTACCTCCGCAAACTCAAGGTAAGCCACTCCCTGCCAAATCACGCCGAAGAGAGCCGGCAGTGTCCCGTGTTTGTTTGCGAAGGTTTGAATTTCTCTCTCGGACTCTCAAATCTCACCTGTGTTTTGAGACACTCCCATCAGACAAATAATCCTGAACGATTTAATAACCTATTGAGGATGGGCTGATTTTGCTACAACACCCATTTCCCATAGACACTTGCCTGAGTATACTCGGGACTCGTCCTCAATGGGTTAAAAGTCTTAATGTGTGGTCAGTGTGATGTCGTGTCTGTGATTTTCTACAGATTTGTATTCACTAGAGACTGTAACTGCAAGTTGTATAACACATCTTAATTGAGTTTTTTTGTTTTGTTTGTTTTATGTAATTTTTTTTGTTTTGTTCATACTAGTGCTTGTAGGCAAGTATGAGAACTGGTGTTACCATAAACCACAAATCAAATTACTTTGTATGCGGTATATATTGAAATCAAATTGGCATCTTGTTTTGTTCTTTCTTTGCTTTTCAAATTTTATATTACGTTTACTTGATATTTCAGCATTCTTTTTGTACCGAGAAAAAGAAACATCACTCTTCTGCCGGAGCGAAGTGTCAACAAATGTACCCTGGGATTATATTCCAATACGCATAGTACTGTACTTGGCGCACACATTCACACATACACACACACACACA
Organism: Diadema setosum; assembly: GCF_964275005.1. Lineage (NCBI taxonomy): Eukaryota > Metazoa > Echinodermata > Echinoidea > Diadematoida > Diadematidae > Diadema > Diadema setosum. The sequence continues at coordinate 9,797,711 of NC_092700.1, forward strand.
CACACACACACACACACACCATACACACAAAGAATAATAGTATCAGGGTTCCCACATCTTTATGCATCACGCACGTGACATATGGGCGCGTGTACACACAAGTGGCTGTTGTACAAATATGGTGTCGTCCTTGTACACTTGTATTTCGTTTCTTTCCCAGATACACACTGTGGTCTGGATTCCCATAAATGTCAAATATGAGTTGTGTTTGAATGTGGAGTCTCTGTAGTTTCTCAGGTTTATTAATCATATTCTTTCAGCTTGATCGGTTTCTGCGAGGAAATGGGGTCGCTGTACTTTTGTGTATCCTGCCGTTGTAGGTGATATTTTACTTGTTATTGTTCATGTAGTACTTATAGGTTTTACACATTGTATGTATGAGAGTGAAATTCAGAATAATTCATTTCACAAAGTTAGCATGTTTTCCAGCATCTGAGGAAGATGTTGATGTCGTGTTGTTTATTATCATTGTGAATGATATATAAGAAAGAGTATTAAAAGGTAGAACTCATCCCTTTTCAACATAGATTATTACAGATATTACAGATACCCCAAATCAAAACAAAAGTCACCTTACACACTTGTAGGTGACCGATCATTTTCTCGTGCAGCCCCTAGGTTGTGGAATAGATTACCATTAGACATTCGAAAATGTCAGACTTTAGACAGTTTTAAATCAAAAGTAAAAACTTTTTTGTTTTAGTATGGGCCTATTTCTTTTTGTACTTCCCATGCAGCATTGTGCAACATAGGAATTTAAGAGCTCTTGAAGCTCAGTAGAATATATAGACATAGTTTCTGCGCTTAATAAATGATTTATTATTATTATTATTATAGATTACTATTTCTAATTGAATAGATGTGCATTGAAGTGCAGTCTCAGAAGTACATGTGTACAAACGTTATGGAGTGTTCAGAGTTATTAGGTTCAATTATTTTGCTCGCAAAAAGCAGATGTTGAGCCTTTGGAGTAACATTCAGGAAATTGTTGATTGACAATGCAGCAATATAATTTGGCTGCCAAGTTATGATGCCGAAAAGGTACATGTAATTTCATTGCACATGAAATCTTGATACGTTAAAACTAGACTTATACAGGCATACAAGCTGTATTACTATTAAAAAAAAAAATATGGCAGCAGAATGCACACATATATCACAAAAATGTCCATGTATCCTAGCAGTTTATTACGGCTGTAGTTCACTGTATTGTGAAAGGCCTCAGATATATTCCATCTCAAATTCTGACCATCATATAATTGATTGGTTCAAGATTAAATCTGCGGCGGCCTTAATCATCTGACTTGGCATGCTTGGGAATGAGCTGGCCGAGGATTACACTCTAGACCAGCTTGACGTAAACAACCTCATTTTAATTTCATTTGCATCATGTTGTGGTCAGTCTTCTTTGTGGAGGGAGGGTCAGATTCTTTATCCTTTTTTTTTTTTTTTTCAATGCCTGTGTGTCTTTTTCTCTGGAATTCTCAGGACTTTCACGTAGGGAAAGGAATACTGTAAGTTGTTGTTTTTTTTTTCCCATGATATCAGCGTAAGAAATTATGTTATAGAGACATGTCATGTAACAAATTGAGCAAAGAAAATAAGATTTAACATGAATTTGTCTCCATTTTAAATTTAATACCTAAAGTATTAGGAATGCATACAGCTCATTTTAAGAAAGAGGGAAAATCTTGAAGATTTACAGACCCTGTGTTAAATAGATCACACATGACATCAATCCATACAACTTTGCTCTGATTGAGGTTTTTCTTGTCTTTTGATGCATGTTCAGATTTTATACTGCATTGATGTGTGTGGATACAATTGTACAAACACAGAGTGCATTCTGTGTGGGTGTGCTCACTGTACAATGCACAATGTACATGAATATATTGTAACATATTGTTTAAAATTTCTTTTCTGTTTCTTTTTTTTTTGTTGGGGGGGGGGGGGGGGAGGGGTACAACTGTAGCCTGGGGTATAGCTGGGGTGTAGACAGGTACGTACTGTGCAATGTACATGTACGTTGTATTTCCTTTTAATAACTGATAACTTTTAGTGCTAAAATGCATACTACAAGCTGAAACAGTGTATCCTGAAAAAGTGGAAACTTTTGCATGAAAAATCTTTCGCAATTATCTTGATGAAGTTCATTGTAAAGTTGATTCAATTTTAATTCTCCATAATCAAGGAGATGAAATATTAATAGATACCACGAGAAACTATCTAAACGTAATTTGTAAGCTTTTACATGTGGGCTACAAGAAGTTTCATGTCACACAAAATGCAAAAGAAAAAAAATCCACATTTACAGTTTTGAAATTAATCGTGGAGAAAACCACTGACAAACAGGTTGATACTTTGATTAACCTTTGGAACTGTGCTTTGAGTGCATTTTTTTTTTTTTTAATAGGCCTACTTACTTTGTACATTTATATAACAATGCATATTATTTGCAGCAGCTGCAGATGTCCCGACAATGAAGTATTCATAGTTTTGTCCTTGTGCCCTCAAGTCCAAGTTTGCTATAAACATGTGTACAAGTCACGGTCGGAATTGCATGATTGCTCTTGGTTCCCAATAATACAGTCTTGTGGTTGTAATAACATGTAACTGGTATTCCTTTAAAACTGCACCCTCCCCTCACCCCTCCCCCCTTTCCATTCTGAGTCACATTACAATCATGTTTAAACAAAAGGCAGCTGCATAATACATTGTAGCAAAGGGACTCATTAGAGGATGTCTGTTGTGCCATGGATGCATGACAGGACTAATGACAACAACAGATGTGGATTGTGTACATTGCATGCTTGAATGGTGATTGATCAAATTCATGTTATCAAGTTGTTTGCACGCTGAGCAAAACAAATGTTTTGCCAAACCAACAAGATGGGGATTTGGGGGTGGGGGTGGATAGGAGCTTGTATTGAACTGGTAGAGGGGGAGGGGAAGTTTTGAAGCAGGTCCCCTCTCCCTTCCCCCTCTCTCTCATGAGTTGTCTCTCTTTTTTACCCAGTGCCAGTCATGCTGTGTTGGCCATCTATTACCATTTTTGTGGTGCTACCACTCACCGCCATCATCAGGGTATCCCACTGGGGTGGCGCATGACAAACGCTGGAGTCATCGTGGGCCAGCTCACTGGCTTGGTATGATGGCGCGGGCTGGTCATGTGGGGATACAGGGCTCCGTGCTCCGTTAATGAGCACTCGCCTGCAACATTGGGAGCGTTTGGGGGGGGGGGGGGGGAGGGGAGGGGTTGGAGGAAGAGGAGGGTGTCTGCAAAAACATGTTGTTGACATCGCGCGGGCATGCAGACCGCCTTCAGATGAGCCATACATTCAAAAGCTCACGCAGATGTGGCTGGGGAGAAAAACAGAAACGGCCATGTGTCATACAGTTGATATAGAAGGTACTTCATACAATTGTAGCTACGGCCTACAGCTGGAGTGCTACAAACCCGCTTTACTTGTCCACTTGCATAGGGCAATGAAATCTCATGCTTTTTAAAACTGAATGGATGCATGCCTGTTTAAAGTATGGGGCACCACAAGAGCAGAAATAATCATTTCTAGTTTGCTAGCTAGGAATTTGATGAAGGAGGTTGTATCATCTCAAGTGAGGAATAAAACTCCAGCTTTAACAATTCACAAAAAGTACCCTACATTTATGTGACCTGCCACAACAAAATGATCCGAAAGTCGCTGACAGCTGAGTCAAGAGAATTGAGTTTGAAGTCGGATCATCAAATTCGGTCAAAGTCATCAAATTTCTGTTGTTGACATAATGTTAATGTTTCTTCTATCATCTGCCAAAATTTTGAAGCTAAATGATCAAAGGAAAGGCAAGAAATCAGTGTTTTTCTTGGCCATGATTTTCCGACTTTCAACAGAACAGAAATGTGTCCGCTGATTTGGATTTTGCGCCGCAGATAGACTCCGCCCCTAGCAACGACGGAGTGATCGTATTGGTCAGTGTGTGGCATCATGGTACTGATTGGTTGTGCGTAGACCGCTGGCGCTGCAGTGTAAGCTTGAATGAACATCACGGAGGTTGCTCTGAGCGAACCTTCTATTGTCAGGAGGTGAAAACTGAAATACTGTACCTCCTCTTGATCACGATTGCGTCAGAAAGAAAACTTTGAAGGCGGTTTTCTCGAAATGCTGATTTCCTAGACCATTGAACATGGTCTCATAAAATCCTCAATATCTACGCAACCGAGTAATTTTAGGAGTCGTGTAATATTTGAAATTAAAGTGGAAGAGTAAGGGAATAATGTCATGTCATTTTCAGATAATCGACCTCCCTCGACTTTCGGATCCTTTTGTTGTAGCGGGTCACATCTTCTCTTTGATGTGGAGGAGGGGGGCATGTAGAGGAATAGGCTTTGTGTAGAAGGGTTTAACAAAACATTTGGCTCATGACATTGGTTAAAGTGTCAGAAAGGAAAATTGCGATTGCGCATTCACTACTGCTTTCCAAGAACAAACATTGCGTGATGACTGAAATACTGAAATACTGATACAATGTAAGATCTAGATGTTTGTTTATTCTTTGTATTCTGTCTTCACACACACACACACACACACACCTATGCATGTGTGTGCACACCCATATGCACACGTATAAACTGCAAAGAAGTTTTGTTTGTTTGTTTTTTTTTCAAAGAAGAAAATATGGTGATGTTATGTGCAAGCCTGCAGCATACAGGTCATATCAGCATTATCATTAATCATTGCCACTTTATAATGGAACGTTCGTCTTGGCAGAATCTGCCCTATCCCCTTGCCATCTTCCTTTTTCCTCCTCCTCCTCATGTACACTTCTGAAAATTGGACAAGTGCGAACAAGTAATGTATCTTGTTAATGGGATCCCGGGAGCCCAATTAAACCAGGCTCTTCCGAGGTCGCATTGGCAGCAAGACGAGATTGGACGGGCGAGTAAAGACGGCGCACAGATTCGGTCGCGCCGGCTTCATCGTATAAAGGCGCAGTGGATTTTCATTACATCAATCTTGCAGGGAACCAATTATAGCATTTGCTACTTCTTTCTAATAAATTGTCACACCTTCTTTCCCTGTGTTCATTTTCTCTGGTAACCTTTCTCCCACTCTTGTTTGAATTCTACTCCAATATTCATTTTACGATACCCTTTGTTGTTTTCCATCCTCTAGTTCTGCTCCTTCAGAGCATCTACATCCTGACTTGCATTTTAACTAGCTGTCCTTCTTTCTCTTCCTGTCTGGTTGTTCTCTGATATTAGGCTGCATTTTTAAGATTTTGCGTACTGAGAAACACAGTTTTGAAACACTGTTTTGAAACCTGGTTTGACAGAGAAGCGTTATCCTGAGTGTGTTTTCTTGCTTGCTCTTCTTCTTCTTCTTGTCGGTAGTCTGCTTCCTTCAGCCTTGAAGATTCTTGCAGAACTTGGTGACAGTGTGTGTCATCTATAGGGGGTATTAAAATTGCATATATATGCCAATAGTTTACAGGATGCAAGTAAAAACTGCCTCAAAATTAGCTGCTGCTGCTGCCTTCCGTCAGCAGGAGACGAAAGGCGTTGACTGAGGAGGCCGTCACAACATTGTCTGGGAGGGCGTTCCAAGACCTAACTGTTCTAGGAAAGAATCAGTTTTGGTGTTATTGAGTCCGGCTTCGAACTGTCCCATTGTGCATCTCATAATAATGTGCGCAGTTTCTCCCTTGGCAATGAGATTGGTCAACTATGACATTATATGAAGTGCATTTCAAAACGTTGTTGCATTTTGACTTTCAAAACCTTGTTTAGAAAGTGAAACACGGTTTTGAAATGCACCACCACAGTGTGCTTCAAAACCATGTTTGTAAAATTGGACTACTGTTTCTAAATAGCCAAATTTAAACTGTCACAAAACATGGATTCCAAATTAACTGCTGTTTCTTCCCGGAAAAGTTTGCAATAAACGCCCCCTTTAAATAGAGATAACCCTTGGTAAAAGATGTGTGCGTTGCTATTTTGTCAGGTGAAATCACTGTTTGAAAATGTAACATCAGGACTTTATGCTGTCAGTGAGAATGATCATCCCAGTGTGGTATTTTTCATGCCAGATTGTTGAAGTCAACAACAAAGACATTAATGGTCCTCCGGAGATGTAGTCCTCCCAACGTCCACTGCTGAAGATGCGGTCACGTTGGAGATGCAAGCTCTTCCTCCCTGAGAGGAGATCGCTGACATTTCCCAGAGCCTTTGTTGTGCCCATAATATGCTTTTTGCCCTCCAAGTCATTTGAATGATGAATTACGTGCTTACCTCTGCATCAATAGATCTGCACAGTATCTTCAATCAGTTCGCTTTCAGTTTTGTAAGATTGCTGTTTATGTAGTCTGGATTATGATTGTGTTGTCCTACTTGCCTGTGAGGTAGGTTGCCTTTGGATGTCGCCCGACCTTTGTCGCCAGCACTTGATACACTGTTCATAATGGGCATCTATGGGCAGATTAACCAATTTCTTCAAGATGTCATGTACTATACATTGTGTGGCTAGAAGTCATAAGGAAGAGTAGTAATAACAGAAATTGCTTTGAAATGACCAATACAGATCTAATGACAAACAGTTCTGTATCATTCTTTTTTTAGCATGTGAGCATGTGTTGTTTGTGTGTATACATGTGTGTGTGTGTGTGTGTGTGTGTGTGTTTTTAGGGGGGGGGGGGCTGATACGTACATGTTGAAATGACGTGCATGCATATAAAAACTTGCAAAACAAATGTCACATTGCGCAGATGATGTAAACTACTAAAACCACATTCGTGTGTATTGATTGGATTGCTGAATAATGATTGACTAAATGTGAAGATTTGGCATGGGTTCTCTTCAAAATGAACCGAGGTACAGTATTCAGCAGAGGATACGTCATCAGTGGCACCCAACGTGCGGTGTAGGTCTGGTGGCATTTGAATGGCATTCTGGAATGGCATCATGCGTCTTCTTCAGGATTCCCGCATCACTTTGGGAGCCAAAGACCGCTTTGTTGAAGAGGATACAATGAAAGGTTGTTTGTCTGTCACGCCACTGCCATTGTGGTGGTGCCATCTCGTGCATTTTACGCAGAAAGAGGATAGTGGAGACATTACTATCAGAGTATTCTCACATAAGTGTACACATGCACACAAAAACACACGCACACACAAACAAACAAAAATTATTTTGTAAACAGATGCCCGCATGCCATTTCTGTCTGTGTGTCTGTAGACGTACTACTTCCTGCCCCCTCCCACACCCACTCCCTCAACCCTCAACCCGCTCCCTCCACACTCGCGGACGGAAGTACCGTTTCAATGGCAGAGCGAAGAGCGTGTGCGGTTCACAATGGTTTCTGTCCCGTTTATTATCTCGGTGCTGTGATTGACAAAGTGGTTTGCCACAGGGATGGACTGATGCTGCTTTGTGCGGGCTGACATAATAGTTTGTTCGTGATTTATTACAAATTCAAACACAATTTAGCAACAAAATATTTTAAACATGCACACACTATGGTGTTTGTACGTATACTCATGAATTAAGACATTTTTTGATTTTTTTTTTAAAAATTCCATCTGTTCAGTGTGCTATTAAGCAGTACACTTAGACTTTTACTATAGACAGTGATTCCTTTTTTTAAATAACATTCTTTAGCTTTCTCTTTTTTTTTAGAGAGAGAGAAAGAGAATTATTCTCTTTATGTTGTCTCTTGCTTTGCTGTGCAAACATATAAAGAATAATTCTTGACAGTTATGCCTCTCTCCATTCACTTTGAACATTTTATTATTATTATTTTTTTTTATTCTTTATACATGTAAACTCATTTTGGTGATTTGAAAAGGTAATGTACAATGTATTTAATAGGAAAAAAACAACCTTTGATACAAAATCTAGTGCTTGGAAAACAAATGCACTTTTAGATTGAAATCCATTTGTTGGTGGTTTCACGTTTACGGCCAGATTACACGAAATGCCAGTATTCATGCAGACAATCATACACACACACACACACACACACACACACAAACGCAGAGACACTCACACGCACATTTTAAGAAGTCCACACACAAATACATACAATGCACGTGTACTCTATCAATTGTTGAATTGGGCTCCGTATCTGCTGGCAAGATGGATAGTTTTGTTGTGGAGATTGTGTTTGATGAATGAAATTCGATGCAGTGACACTGATGATATATACAAGTACACTTGTATGCATAGCAAAGATGACACGTTTGATCTTGCTTTTTTTGTTGGGTTTGTTTTGTTTGTAATTTTATACTGTAGGTTGATAGTAAAAAGTGGTGTAAAATAGTATTTTGCTCACAACATAAATGGTGCACATGATATGAGAATGTATTACTCTGGAGGCCTGATTATGACATTTGAAAACAAAAAAATGCATAATATGTACATGTATATTGAGCACTGTTGTCGTTCCCTTCATTGGAGTAAACAACAACAACAACAGCAGCAGCAGCAGCAGCAACAACAATGACAACAAAAACAACAACAACAGCAGCAACCATATCTTCAATCATCACATTGATGATTTGCGACTTCACGGGCCCCGAAGGCTACCAGTGAGGCCGAGGAGGGCAGCAGAGGCTCCCCCACACGAGGGACTCGAGTGGGTGGGTGCCGTCATGGTAGCGGATGCTGCCCAAGCCTTTGAGCAGAGCACGCTTTTCCGATGCCTCCGAGACATGCATCATGGTGTCAGCTCCCTAGGACCCTGGGGTAATCTTATGCTGCTGAGCTGGAAGTCTGAGAGCAGGTTTTTTCCACATATATTTTTATGATGATAATGATAATGATAATAATACTAATAATGATGATAGTAATGATGATACCAAAAACAATAGCAACAACTAATATTTATATATCGTCTCTTCAAAATATATGCATTAAGCTCACACCGTTACAAGATACAAAACCTTTATATTTAGTGAACTAAAGTAACCCAAAGAAACAAAACAATGCTGACTCATGGGTTTTGAAGGGATGCCTCGAGGGTCCCCTACTTTTTTTCCGCATAACCTCTTTATTTTTGTGTTTCTGCTGCATTATAGAAATAAAATGTGACCTGCTACAGCAGAAAGATCCGAAAGTCGGGGGAGTTTGATTTTCTAAAAATGGCATGGCATTATTCCCTTACTCGTCCACTTAAATTTCATATAGAACATGTTTCATAAAAGTACTCTGTTGCTGAGATATTGATGATTTTAAAGGCATAATTTACCATTTGCAGATTAAATAAAAACCCAGCATTAGTGCTTTAAAATAGTTGTAAAATGTGAGTTACGGATAGAAACAACCTCTGTCAAAATTTGAATCCATATAATTGATGTTAAGTGTTGTTAAATACACAAAATGTGAACAATAGGTATAATAAAAATGTTTCCAGACTAAACCGTATACAGTTACGGTTTATTGAGAAAAACCCTGATATCTCCTTATATTTTAGGTTTTATTGCAAATATTTCACATGGTAGGATGTTTAATGATACAACAGACCTACATATGTGCACCAAATGTGATATCTTGAACATTTTTGAAATCACTGCTCCCAAAGGTAAACTGGACCTTTAAGAGAGCATGTCGAGTGGTCTAAGAAATCAGCAATTTGAGAAAACCGCCTTCAAAGTTTTCCTTCCAACGCAATCATGATCAAGGGAAGGTAAGACAGTTTTCACCTGTGGACAATAGAAGATATGCCCCCAGGAACCTCCATGATGTTCATTCAAGCTTAAGCACCAGCGGTCTAGATGCATGACCAATCAGTATAAACCAGGTTGCCACGCATTGTCCAATAAGATCACTCCCTCGTTGCACGAGGCGGAGTCTATTTGCAGCGCTAAATTCAAATTTTCAGACATGTTTCTGTTCCATTGAAAGTTGGAAAATCATGCCTCAGAAAAATGCTAATTGCTTGCCTTTCTTTTGCTCATTTAGCTTCAAAATTTTGGCTGATGATAGACAACACACTACAAAATCACGCCAAAAACAAAAATTTGATGGTTTCGACCAATTTTGATGATCTGACTTCAGACTCGATTCTCTCAACTCAGCAGTCAGCAACTTCAGGATCCTTTCGTTCTGGCGGGTCACAAATGTGTTTTCTAGTGAATATTTAGGCTGCTTCCTGTAGGAAGTGGGGGAGGAGATGACAGAATCCATGAATATGTGATAGACGACGCTGAATCCATTTCTCAAAACCAAACTGCTTTTAAAAGTCTCTATAAAGCCTCCATCATTCCTGCTGGGATGCTAAATGTGACAGGCAGCTGTACATTGTAGCTGCCCAACAGGCATTCTTTTTGACATCATGAATAAAACAACAAACTGGTATGCATTTAATTATTTTGCTCTGAGTTGGTTCAAAAGTCAGAAGCACAACAAGATTGTGCTATACTACAGCAGCATAGAAATCTAATGAAAAAGAAATATCAACAAAAATGAACAAACAAACAAACAACCTTGTATCTTCATCATGAAAGCAGCCAGAGCTTATCTATCTATTTTTATTTTACTTATCAGCTTTTGCTGATTATGTCAAAATGAAGACAGTAAAATTTCCACATTATTCTTAAAAGAGGTATCAACATGTACAATGGGAGGTATAATATACAAATGAGTTTTCACACAGAACTCATCATCAATGAGAAGATCTTGCCCCCGATTAAAACTGAACAACACGCTTCCACACATCAACTTGCATGAGTGCTTATGGAAAACACTCTGCTATTCAAAGCCATGTAACTTTTCATAGAATCATAGAAACGTTTATGCTGTACTAGACATGCTGTGTCTATGGAGTAAAGTTGTATTTTTCTGTGTTGAGAAAATTCAAAGACTTGGTGTGATATTTAAACAAAGCTAAGGTTACTTTTCTTGCAAATGACTAGTTGCTATACACGTAGTTTTTTCCAGGTGTGGGAGTCATGATTTTTGCAAACATGTACACAACCACGACAAGGAATTAGAATGTTTATGAAAAGTCTATATATGACCCTGCACCACAAAACAAAACAAAAAAGTCGCCAGACATGGATTTTTAGTTAAGAGCATATCTGAAAGAGCAGACTTCAGGCATTAAAATGATGTATAACTCAAATTAAATGAACTCTCCTAACCAATCTAAATATTGGAAAGAAAGCACACACTCCAGAAACGTGTGAACTGAGAAAAGAGTCTCTGAAGCACAGGGTCTATTCAAGCGGTTAATCTTCACCAAGCCGCGCTACCTGTGCAATGAATTGGACAAAAAAACAAAACAAAACAAACAGGATGAAAAACACTGGTTTAACCACAATGAAGGGATTATCAGATTAAACTGAAATTGAGCATGTTCTGTTAACACATTCTGTCCATGATAAATGGCAACTTTCAAAGCAGTAGCATCATCCTTTCTAAAGTTATTAGAGATGAAAGTGAAGAGTGTGTACAGGGTTTTTTAAGAAATGAAAGGGGGACTCTAAAAACACACCTAATCACACTATTCTAAAAAAAAAAAGTGTTCGAGATAAACTGCTAAAAAGCACACTTTCCTGTTCATTTTATGATACCAAATTTAAGTATAATGTAGAAGACGACTTGCTCTTTCAGAAAATACAAAAAAGTCAAGCTTGACCAAATTGACCCTTTCCACCTATTTTCAGTCCTCACACAAAATCAGTGCGTGCGACTTTTTGTTCGTTTTGTGATGCACGGTCGCATATCAAACATCACTATTCAATCACCACGCAACACAAGCTACGGTATCTGTGTAAAGAATGGAATCACGAGTAAAGCTTTCATTGTAGTGTGGCATTTGGTGATTTATCAGTCGGTTTGAGGCGGGTTAAAATTGAGCATAATATGCGAATTTGGCACCCCATCGACTGAGTCGAGTGTGTGAATGAGGTACCTAAAGGCCCAAATTCACGAACGTGGTACAAGTGTACAACTATTGAAACCATGGTTTAAACCATGGTTTATGCAAATTTCTTCTGCGTGAATACGATTGGCATACTGTGTACGCCAACACACGTCCACTAGCAAACGCGCATTGATACGCGCAGGTCAATGGTACGCCTATTTCATGCTAATTTTAGACCACGGCACAAATTTTCTACCATGGTCTGTTAAGTTTTAACCACCTTTGTGAATTCAGGCCAAAGAGTTTCATCTTGTATATTATCTATCTTCATCTTTTCTTGTATACCACAAGACAGATAGGAATCTATTGTCACAACAAAAAGCATGTACATCACCGAGTCGTCACAGTGACGAGGACACCAGTTTTGACAGAACTTTCAATAATTCCGAGTTCTCTTTTTTTTCCTGTTTGAAGCGGTTGGCCCAAGGCGGAGCATAAAACAGTTCAGGGTCGGGAGACAAGAATTCTGTAGGAATTTTATACTGTAACTGTCCTTTATTTGTTTCTTGGCTTTCGAGTGACCACATGTGAGTAGGACGTCAGCAAATAGTGTGTTCAATGATGAGGAAAGATTTCCGTGGAAAAAGATTGATTTTTGTTTTTTCGCCACAAGAAGCCTATTCAAGCTGTAATGTCAGGGCCCTTTGGAGAGTACAACATCAGCAGCAACACTGCCTGGCAGTCAACATGTTCGTCGATGAAATGCCTGTGAGTCCAAAATTATTACATCGACCCAAAGTCGACAAGACTTTAAAAAACACACACACACACACAAACACAAAAATGCAATGTGGCTTAAATGTGGGTAGAAGAAAAAAGAGAGAGATAGCAAATAACATGTTTTTTTACAATTATTTGCTACAAAAAAATCTGCTGCTGGCTTATTATTTGATCCACACTGGATTGCTTCGATCGATCGAAAGAGTATTTTCAAATTGCCGCTCACGTCATTCATTCTCCCCCCACAACAACCACGAAGTGAAACTGTAGATCACAATACTAGCCTCCACCTCCCCCCTCCTCATAAAAAGAAGAAAATATGAAGTTATTGTGATGTTTTTTTTTAAATGCAGTTGTAGTTTTCTCAGGAAAATGTCAAAATATGATGTTTACGTCATTCTCGTCTTTCTTTATTTCTTTTTTTTTTTTTTTGGGGGGGGGAGCGATGAATAGGAGAAAGAGGCAAGCACTTTTACAACCAGACGTTCGTTTCATCCACATTGAGAACTTGGTTCTTGGGAGACACCAACTGGCTGTCCAGATATAGTTTTGAACGGTGACCTTTTGACCTCAAGCAACACTGCCATGTCCTGCAGTGACCTCTACCCTGTACTTCCCCTTTCTGTGATGTAAAAGTGAGTTTCCTCGAAGCTGGAGGAGTAGTACTACGATGTAGTATCAAAGGGCACGGCAGGGTGGGCAAAATTGCAGGCACGCTGCCAGGGATGCAGGGATGATGCCGAGATTACACTCCTCCTGTGCGTTGAGTAATGGCTGCTCTGTGCACTGGAAATCGAGAAGGCATACCACACCTGCATTAAAGGGATACCACAGATTTTATATGTTGCTGAGGTTACTCTTGGTAATGAATTTCTTGTGCCAGCTGAACTAGATATTAGTAAAAGAAAGAAAAAAATTACTGAGAGATAAAACTAACATTTTACAGCTATGGTAATATGTAGAACAGTTTGTCAGTAGAAAAATTGCACACAAAATGCCCAGGTACATATATATGAAGACTCCTTTTGGAATCATAGTTGATCAGCATTATAAAAATTATAAATGGTATATTTTGAAGTAAAGAATGAATACATTTCACAATCAGTGCCTAAGTGCATCCTTGTGGTTTAAGTGTTTCCTCATTCGTAATTTGAGAGGAAAATATGATTTTTTTGATGACTGACATTCATTTCATTTGATAGTGGATAAAATTTCAGTCACACAGTGGCTGTGAAAACTGAAAATAAAAATGGTGTCCAAAGGACATGTATCTTAATTGTGCACTTTATAGCTGAGTTGAGACTAGAATCTGAGACTAGGCAATATCAGTTTCAGTAGAGAGAAAGAAAAAAGACAGAGAGAGAGAGAAAGGGAAGTTATAGCTAGAACAAAAGCAAAAAAGCGAGAACAAAAAGAAGATGTTTTTGGCATCGCAAAAATGTTTGGAAGACTCTTCAAGTACAATGTATTAACACTTTAAACTGAAACCACACTAGCCTGTTACAAAAGTGATCAGATGTGATTGATGGGGATGAATCTCTTTCAGATTAATGTACTCCTCATTTTGATCCTGGGTATCCTTTCTTTTAACCCATTGAAGACAAGCTTTTTCTTTGCTATATTTGCTATATTTAACTATTTGCCATCGACACCTACCAAGTGTACTGGGGGATTATTTCACTCTGGTTTTAAAGATTTATAGTTGAACTATTTTTTTTCAGCCTATATTCAGAAAACACAACATTTTTGAGTGGTAAAGCTGTCTAGTTTTTCTTTGAGGACCTCTGAGCAAATTTTGCACAGATAAGACCAACGACCCCCTTGAAAATTTCTGGACTGAAGTGAAATACGTGTATAGTCTACTAAAAATGATATGAAATGAGAGAGACACTGTATCATTGATTTTTTTTTTTTTAATGTGTGTCTATCAGGAATCATGTACAGGTGTATGGCCTGTATTTTTTCTGTTGTTTTGTTTTTCTAAATTGTCTTTGCCTTACTGCTCATTTGTTCAAGGCCTTGAAGTGTGTATTAAGTCCACACAAGACTACTGTATTGTTTGTCATTGACTTTTGGCTCTTGTTTGTCTGTGCACCAAAATGTCATATCATATTTTGGGCTGTAATTAATATCTACAGTGTACAGTCAGGGATGCCAGTTTTCAGGCAAAAACCTGAAATCAGGCCCCGACAGTTTTCAAGTTCAGGCTTTTCATGTACAAAGTTGTTTATGTAGATCTGTATTTCAGACCCCCTCTTTCATTGTAACTGGCATCCATGGTATGTGTACAATGTAGTGTGTGGATGTTTGCATCACAAAAAAAAAAAAAAAAAAAAAAAAAAAATGGTACTAATACTAATAAGGATACAAGGTCTTGTCTTTGATTTCATGACAAAAACATGGAAGGAAACGGGATAAAATGTGTGTGTGCATGTAGAGTTAGTCCAAGGATGACTTTGGAAAGCTGTAGTATCTTCACTTCACTCAACGTGATTTGCATATATTTTTCCCCATTACAGCACTTTTTGAAGAAAAAAAGAAAATGTGAATCATACGATCTCCACAACTCCCAATATCCAAGGGCTCTCCCCTGTAGTTTTGTTGGCACTCCTGCACTTGTACATTGTACCATTCCCCACCCCCTTCCCTTTTAGTACACCATTTGGTGTTGCCAGCTTGAATGTCTTGTCGAATTGCTCTTTTATGTTGAAAAATGATGTGATTAAAGTAGCTGCTTCATACTGAAGAACATGCTAATCTAAAGCTAAAGAAAAAAAAAAAAAAAACAGAAGGAAAACTGGAGTGGAGGAAATTGCATGTCGTGTTCTCGTCTTTCTCGTTACTGTGCAACCTGCACTTGAAGTGCTCATACGTACACAAAGAGCGTGGGAGCCCGTAATGAAGCTCTGAACTGGTATCTCAAGCAGACAGAAAAATAAAGAAAAAAAAAAACAGGAATGAAAAGACAAAAAAAAAATATGAGTAGACTACACTATTAAAGAGAAGCTTAATGTGCAATTATTTTCTGGGAGCAGGTGCGAGAATCCACTGATGAGATAAACATGACAATTAGCTGTGAACGAAAATCAGATGATTTTTTTTTTTTCTTGTAGCACAGTGAGGATCATTTCTTGTTTTTGTTTTTGTTTTCTCTCTCACTTCTCATCTTTGCTTTTTGTGTTTTGTTTTTTTTCTATGGCAATTTACACGACCTAGCAAAATGTCATTGCTTGCTGGTGTGCCCCACGTTGGGCAGATATTAGCCTTTTTTTTTTTTCTTTTTATGTGCACCTTTCATGTTGCCTACGCAACAGAGTGAAAAACACAATAGCTGACTTTTTGTAGTCACCGGGGAAATGTACTGCTGCACCTGATTCCAAGATATCCAGGCACTTTGCTTCAAAGGTGTTTTCTGGATTTTATTTTTGTCTGCTGCTGCTTTAATTTTTTTATTTACCATTTTTTTTTTCTGTTGTTATTCTCTCGAGAAGGAGTTGCCGTGTTGTCCTGAAATGATATTAAAAGTAGAAAGAAAGAAAGAAAAAAAGACAATGTTAGGTGGTGTAAGGTTGAGGAAGAAAAGAAAGAGATAGAATCAGTTCTCATAAGGGGATATGATGAGGGAATCCTCATGTTTTCCCTTTGTCTGATTTTGCTATTAAATTGTGAAAATGTTATTGAACTGAAGAAAACCTGTGAGTTTCTGCTGCCATACTATAGTGTCCATGTGCAACTACATACAGAGCACCTTATTAGTCCTGCTGCGAGTAACTTTGTCCATAATGTGAACAGTAGTGTGGCTGGATACAGCACGTTTGCTACAATGAATAATTTAATAGACATTGGGTTGAAGCTGTAGGAACAAAAATGATATTATCCTGTTTAAGCATTTACATGGCAAATTGTAATTGCAAACTTGGACATTACTGCAAATTGAAATTGCAACACATACATAAAAAAAAAAAAATAGAAAAAAAGTATCAATCTTTCTGATGTGTGATTTTCCTTGTGATGTTTCAAATGGGATAGGGAGCAGCTCCCAGGCAAATTATTTTCACAATAGTAATGCTGTGATTATTCTTATGTCAATTTTTACTTTGTGCGTGTATGTCACTACATTGTAGATGAGCAGAATGCTCAGAGGAACAGTGTGTATACATGAAGGCGTCTATGAATTTCAAGGGAAACAAATGATGATTTTTTTTTTTTTTTTATCGTAAACAGGATCTGGAGTCAAGCAATGTACTCACAGAGCTTTGCTGACATTATACTTTGATAGATTTAATACAATTGATTTAGGATTCTATTGTCAGAGGAATTACATTGTTAATTACTTCTTCATACAAAAAATACACAGTGCATGGAAAGAACAGAATGGACTGTTTGACTTGATTTTTTAAGAGATTACATCATAAAACAAGGTTTGATTTAACTTGTCCACCTTTCATTACCCTTGCAGTGTTTTCTTGTGATAATATGACAGCTCAAACAAGTCACTTTTGTTAACCCGTTGAAGACGAGTCCCGAGTATACTCGGGCAAGTGTCTATGGGAAATGCATGTTGTAGCAAAATCAAACCGTCCTCAACGGGTTAATAGGAGAAACCCAAAAAGGCAAAGAAAGCACAAAAAAGGAGGGATGGTAATGCAACAAATCAATAATGATATATTTTCAATCATGCTGTTGTTCAGCAGGCATTTTAAAAGAATGATTTCAACTATAGTCTATTTCATTGTTTGATTCCAATGGAGTGATTTGCAACTTTGGGAATATGACTTTGTATTTTTTAATGAAATCATAGGGCTGCTCTGTGGAAAGACACCACCAGTCATCACCAGCAGCATCTTATATAATGATCATTACTTTAATATACCAATATCATTCATCTTCATTTTTTTAATCATTTGCCAGCAATCACCTTATGCAAAGAGTTCGCAAGTGAGGTTTAGGGAAAAGAAATCACTTCAAGTTCAATGCTGATGTCAAGATCTTTTTTGTATATTATGAGCTAATACGTGTACACTTGTACTTGACCATTCAAGAAAATTCTGATCACATGAAGTTACATGCTGGAGTGAGTGAATTTTGATACACACATAAAATGTACTGTAAGTTCTAAATTCTAAATTATCTAATCTTATTCTCCTTTTTCTTCCCCTGATTCTCTCTTTCTCTCTCTCTCTGTCTCTCCTTTTTTTCTTTTTTCATCACAGACGATGAGGAAGAAGTTCTTTGTGCTACGTTCCGAGAGCGGCAGCGGCCCCGCGCGGCTAGAGTACTACGACAACGAGAAGAAGTTCCGGCTCGGCGGGGAGGCCAAGCGCTCTGTGCCGCTATCCTCCTGCTTCAACATCAACAAGAAGTCGGACGCAAAACACAAGCACGCCATTGCCCTCTACACCAAGGACGACTGCTTCTCCCTGGTGGCCGAAGACGAGGACTCGCAGCAGGAGTGGCTGAGGGCGCTATTGGAACAGCAGCGGGCCGGCGGGGACGGGAAGCCCATACCGGCCTTCGGTAGGAGCAAAACGGGCCTTTGAAATCACAATGCAGTGGCGGAATAGTGATTACTGTAAAAGTAGAAGTTTTCGCCATTTGGAAATGCTTCCGCATTTTGCGTGACATTAAACTGCAACGTAGCTCAAAAATAAAAGTGTGTGAATATTTTTATTTGTCATGTGTATGTATTTGATATTTCATCTCTTTGATTCACAGAGTTAAAAACGTGAAATACATTTTACCTGGCTAATCACAGAAAAACAACAAAACAAAACAAAACAAAAACAAAACATTATTCACTCGAAATGTCCACTTTTACAATAAGTTGTTTTAAATGAGTCTATTGCAGGTTCTCTGGTCCCATGATAAGGAGCTGTTGATAATGTGCCTCATCTGTAGGAAATTAGAGTTACCTTTTTGTCATATGATGGGTGCTTGGGCTGAAACCACAATCGTATTATAGATTAATGAGCAGGATTTACTCTTCTGTTGTAGCCAATACTCCAAAACCCAATCACCTTTTAAAGTGAAATTGTTCATTAGGTTTCGTTCGGTTTCATTCGGTGATAGCTTGCATTCACACGTTGTACAATAAGTACATATTTTGCTGTGCATACCACAGACTACAAGTAGATCCAAATTTGCTCTTTTTGATAACCATCTTGGAGAAAGAATGATGTGAATAAAATAGCTTGGAATATTCACATGATGAGGAAGATGATCCACAGCCTTTGCATAGTGCCATATATCTGTTGCAGAAACATTCAAAGGCACAGACTCCTCCAAGAGAGTTAGCAATTGAATGCCTGGTGAAAAATGTGAGTTTTGAAGTGCTTTGGTATAGTCCAAATGCTTTGGATAATCAAACGGACAGTACGTAAGGATATTCACTGTCAAACCAATTCTTTTACTGTTCTTCATCAATGTTGTAGAACATGTTTGGCAGGTGACTGTTAAGCCCAAAGGCCTGGGGTCCAGCAAGTCGCTGAATGGGAGCTACCGCCTCTGCCTCACCACTACTACCATCAGCCTGGTCAGGATGAACTGTGAGAACGAGGCGCTGGAGTTCTCAGTAAGTACAATGCACCTCTTCAATCTTTTAAACGTCATCACTGTCTTCATTATCATCATGATATTGATGATGATGATGATGATGATGATGACCTCGGTTTGTTTGTTTGTTTGTTTGTTCATTTCCGTCTGAGAAGATGGCTGGATAGCCCATATTCAGCTATGCTAAGCTGGTCTTCAATGAGGTCCAGTTGGATGTGAATCGGTGAGTACTTCTTCATTCTAAATATGACCCTGCATCACAAAACCAACAAAAAGTCGCCAGACATGGATTTTTTAATAGTTAAGAGCAGGTTCTGAAAGAGCAGACTTTAAGTTTTGAAATGATGCATAACTCAATTCAAATGGACTGTTCTGACCTGATATAAATATTTAGCACACACTTTAGAAAAGTATGAACTGAGAAAAGAGGCTGTGAAGTACAGGGTCTATTTCCAGAGTGTGTGCTTTCTTCCCAATATTATAAAATCAGGCTAGCTGTGCGATGAATGGGACAAAAAATACAATGTAAATCACCAGAGCAACAACAATGAAGGGATTTTCAGATTAGCTGAAATTAAGCATGCTCTATTACACATTCTGTCCATGATTAATGCCAACTGTCAAACAGCAGCGTTATCCTTTTAAAAGTTATTAGAGTTGAAAGTGAATACTGTACAACAGATTTTCAAGAAATGAAAAGGGGCCTCGAAGACATACTTGATCTCACTACTTTACTGAAAAAGAGTTGTAGAAAAGTTGCTGAAAATGCACTTTCCCATTCATTTTGTGTTCCCAAGCTTTAAGAGGAATAATGTGGAAGAAGGATAGCTCTTTCGGAAAATATGAAAAACTCAAGATTGACGTGGTTGACCCACTTTCTCTGAGTCCTCACATGAAATCGAGGGGTGCAACTTTTTGTTGGTTTTGTGATGCACAGTCACATATGATGTCATTACTTTTCATCATCACTGTTTTCATCATCACCATGATGATGGTGATTATGATGATGATGATGATGGTGATGATGATGATGGTGATGATGATGATGATGATGGTCTTCTTCTTCATCCTCTTTCTGTTTTTGTGATGTGTGAATGTTAGCAGCCCTGACTGTGCATATGACCAAAGGTATTCAATCATTTTTTTTTTCTGAATTGCAACATCTTCACATACTTTATGAGTATCCAGTCCCCATCATATGTTTTGATTCTATCTACAATACAGACACAGAGTAGAAAAAAATGGGAAAAATAGAAGAAGATATTAAGAAGAAGAAATTTGAGGGCACTAGCACTTTTAATAGGAGGGTCAGGCTGAGGTATCAAAGTCTTCAGTGGTCCATCCATCAAGCACCTCTTTGGATACCCTGAAGTGGAAGGGGAAGTACCCCTCCACCACCCCCCTCTCCCCGCTCTCCCCCTCTCCCCTCCCCCTTGCCTCCTCTTTGTTCCCTCGACACAGGACTGGTGATAGAAATATCGCAATATGACGATGCTGTTGTCATGGCAATGCCGTAATGAGGGGGCTGTCCCCTGTTTGTCGTCGATTTGCAGTTTAGAAAACAAGCGTCTTGGGCAATGGCTGAAAGGTTGAACTTGTTTGGTTCTCCTTGGATGCTTTACACAACCATGTTCTATTCTCTCTTTTTTTTTTCTGTGTATGTTTTTTGAAATAACTATAAGACTGCTGGGAAAGATAATGATGACTAGGATGACTTTTTGTTACAACTTGTTGAAGGAGTGTGAAAAATCAAAGTTTTACAATGCAGTCCCTTTTTGCAAAGAGCAGTGCTTAATGCCCTTTTACTTTGTGTTCTCGCGTTTGCTGTTCTGGCATTTTACTGAAAAATTAATTTTATATTCCATTTTGATTAATATTGGGTTGTTTTTTTTTGTGTGTGTTAATCTTTCCACTCTATCCTCTTTAAGAAGGATGGTGTAGTTCTGGCTGAGGTGGGGATTTGGGTTTTACTAGTAATTTTTTGTGAGATAACTATAAATCGCTTACTGTATTCGCCGAATACTTCACGAGTTTTATATTTTCGTGAGTTTTGCAAGACGGGTGCTACTTGCAAATTCAAAAATGCACGAATATATCAACTCTGATCCTGACATGAATGTGACATGCATGCACACATTTCTCCGTTCAGTACTGTACTCAACAATCGCGAATTTTTATTTAAACCACTTGCAAAATTGTCGTTAAAGTCCCGATTCGCAAAAAAAAAAAGAAGAAAGAAATAAGATAGACTTTCTGTTACATATATGACATCTACAATATGTGAAATATTAGTCTTATCATATTTGAAAGCATCTCAGTGTACAGGGCTGTAGCTGAAAATGTGGCTCGTTGTTAAAAACTACCACATTTGTGCCAGTCAAAGTTTGCGTGAGAATTCACCAGCTGCTGCATGCCCCAGTTTGTGAAGACTCATTTGGGTTTTATGTATATCGTCAGGAAGACAAGATAACATTTAAAGAGCACTCTTGTCACCCCCGTATTGCAATGGTCTATTAGGAGAGAGATAGCGTGGACTTGACATTTAGTTCACAGATGTGTAATGGTGATAAGGTGCAGCTGAAACTTGAACAGAAACTTTCAGAGCTTGCACAAGAAGCCTACCCACGTACGTACCTGAACTCGTCAAGCCGCAGGGTAATTTTGCTGCGGAAGTAATGATTATATTGGTGTCATTAAATGCGTAATTTTGACAATTCACTCTGCAATAAAGAAAAGTTATGTTTATCTGTTTAATAATTCGTTAAATCTTCACAGTCTTGGAAAAGAAAAATACAACAGTGTGAATTTGGGACAGAAACTATATAGTCTTGAATTGTGCTACTTACACGTATCAAAGATCAGTTATGAATAGTGATACAAAGGTTTGGGATCATTCTGCACTGAAATAAACAACACTGCAGTATTTGAGGAAAAAAAATATTCTGCCTTTTGAATAGATACTGTAAACAGTAACTGGATTGTTATATTTAGAATGTACCACTGAACCATGGTATGTAAATTCTTGCACTTGATGCATTATGAGAAATTAAAGCTACTGTTTTATCATTGGGAGCAGCGATTTTTAGAAATGTTCGAGATACTGTAAAAGTGGATATTTTCGCGGGACTAATTTTTCGCGCTAGGCCGGGTCAGAAGAGTTTCGCGTGTTTTTAATTCCGCGGAATCAAGACATCACGCACAGGAACGTATTGCAAGCAAAAATATTTGCGTGTTTTTATTTTCACGCTAGTTTCTGGTTGCGCAAAATGCGCGAAAATTTCAACACCGTGAAAATTTCCACCTTTACAGTATCACATTTAATGCATATGTGTAGGTCAGTTGTATCACAAAACATACTGTATTAAAGATTTGCAATAAAGCCTAAAATTTGAGGAGATACCACTATTTTTCTCAATAAACCATAACTGTAGACGGTTTAGTCTAGAAACATTTTAATTATACTATTGTTCACATTTTGTACATTTTAGCAATACTTTACATTGATTATACTGATTCAACTTTTTACATTGGTTGTTTCTATCCCTAACTCACATTTTCGAACTATTTTGAAGTACTAAAGCTGGGTTTTTGTTTCATCTGCAAATGGTACATAATGCCTTTAAGTGGGGGGGGGGGGGGAGTATGCCAAGATTAGAGAACATCTTTTGTAGTGTTAGAGAAAAAGTTTGTGGACAGCTTCTCACAGCACATAGAAGAGAATGCACACACATGCACACACAACACACAATTTATATTTCATTACATATATTAAAACAAAAAACATAATGCTAGCTTCATGTTTTCAAGTTGCTGAGAAATTAGAAGAGTTTTTTTGCTTTTGCGTTCAAAGGAGGTTAGAAAATCAGGAGTATTCTACTCCTTGTAAACAGGGTCGTTGATGACGGTGTAAATGATATCATTTTTCACCGAGGCTGAAATCAGAGCGCCGCGTCTTCACGCCGGATCTATGGTAGTCATTTAATGTCATTACTAGTAATCCCTTGAGACCTTTCGTTGGCCTGGGGGGAATTAGAAACGATGTGCGATATATCTCTTTTAAAGTCGCCGTATTCTGAAAAGCCTTACTCTGAGACTTATGGGAGTACATGTATGACAGGCAACTCATCACCTAAACCCGTCTTGAGCCACGGTGTCACCGCAATCAGGCCAAAGGGTTTTTCATCCGGGGCAAGATATATATAGATAAAAAAACTGCTTAAACCAGTCAAAGTTCATGTTTAAGTTCATCAACCTATCTGTTCTTCTTCATCTCTCTGTGAGATACATGGAATGGGTGATTTCAAGTTCGGTGCTATGTAGTGCTATCTTCCAAACAACTGCCTTAAATCGAGCTCCAATACTGACGGTCAGATACCAATCACAATTATTGATCCCCAACACTACATTGTACACGTAGGTGTTGGCATCGGACCACTGACCATGAAGTCCGCGGAAATTGCGCGAGGAAGAAAGTGATGGTGCAAGTCAAATGCTAAAAGATGTAGCCATGACTGCTTTATAGTTTTATACACATAATGAGGAAAAATGAACTGAAATGCTACAAATTTCATCCCTTCTCCAAGACACAACGATCTTGATTTTGCTCCCAGGCTCAGATTTATGTAGGCACGATTAGAGCATTCATGTATGCTACCCAGGTGACCGTTGCATTAGTATTAGACTTTGCGCATACAACGTGCATCGATTATGGACGTGAATGTGGGTCTCGCACAGCAATGCTAACAACACTGAACTTGTAATGGCATAGATGATAATCCCTCTAGATGGGTTAGTGTTAATCATTAAATGGGGAAAAAGCACGTAAATCGCCAACACAAACGGCGAAGCTCAGTTTGGCAAACGGCATTCAACACCAGGCCCAACACCAACCACCGGATATACAATGTACAAGTACATCATAATCTTGAGGTTAACCTTCCAACACCAACTGATTTTAAGGTTGGTTTTATCGCCGGAATGAGTGTTGAGATAGCACTGCATTTTGATGCAGAAATCATAGTAGATGTGTCCTTGTTGAGGGCTTCTTCCAACTTCGTATAGTTTCATTTACATCACCCATTATTTTGGATCTGCGTAGTACATGACACAATAAAGTTTAATCTTGTACTTTCTTATAGCGAGTGTGTTAACAAGGCTAGTGCTTTACGGTATGGTAAATGGCACCTCTGAAGCCTCCAAAGCATGCTGCTGTACATCAAAGCAGAGACATGCTGCCTTCTGCAGTTGAATCCCTGGAAGCTCCTGAGTGGTGCTTCCCACTTTCAGTGCAACACTGACGTACAAATTGTATGTATACCATACTCTCATTGAGGGGTTTCATTGAATTTTGTAGCTTCTTGAAAGTTCATCGACATCTCTTGGGGCAAAACCAGAGTTTCCAATGGAGAATAATACCAGTGTTTCCCTGTGCGAAAGCGACTGTTTTGTCTTCTTTGATGATCCCTCCGCCCACCTTCTCTGCACAAGCCCACCCAAACTCATGTAGGATTGTTGTTGAGACCGAGCTTTTCTGAAGATATCCAGAGAAAGTTGATGTGTCTATTATTAAGAGGCAGTTTCACTAGTCGGGCGAAACCGTTTCTTACGTAGCTTTACACAGATAACTTGACCCTCATAACGACTAATGCATATGTGGAAATTGAACCACGACATAATGGGCAGGATGATGGAAAGAAGGTATTAATGCCAAGAGTCGTTTCAGCCCACATTTCGTTCGCCCAGTCGTCCGTTTATAGCTTGTGATTGCACAGTGGTGATCTCACCCTCCTGTGCTCCGTTTAGATGCCAGCCGAATCGGGGGTAATCAGCAGAGAGTGGGTGGTGTCCTTATCAGAGGATGAGATGCACTCATCATCTATCTCTTTAGTCTTGCCAAACCCACATGGTGGTGGAATAGAGTTTTAGAGTATGACATCATCTTCATTCTTTAATTAAAGGTGAAATCAACATTTAACTTTAACAGAGTTTTATCTTGGTTCTTTTATTTGCTTTTTTCCACGCAAAGATGAGGAAATTAGTAACCAGAATTCTCAAAGATAGGTTGAATTTAATCAGGTATGCAAATTGTGATGGTGTAAATGTCATACTGTGTACGCCAACACATCCAATAATGAACGTGAGCTAATTTTGGCATGTGGAAGGCACACCTGTTTCACTTTTGTTTAAAGTCCATGGAATGAATTCAAACCATGGATTGGATATTGATATAATCCACCTTTTTGAGTCTAGTCTAGGTCAATGTGTTTGAATAATGCCATCTGGGTGTAACATGTACAAAATTTGTAGGTTGTGCAGTCCCAAAAGTCACTTGCCAAAGATAGAAGAAAAATCTGATAAGACTCCCCATGTGTTGAAGTCCAGAAGAAATCAGTCACAGCAGCTTATGATTTGCAGGTACACACACACACACACACACACACACACACACCTTTTACATCAAGTTCATCTAGGTTACAAAATATCTTAACCCCTGGTTTGCCCATTCAAGCACTTTAGATAGGTTTAACGTGCCAAACTTTTTCATTAGCATTTTAATAGGAATCCATCCAAACCTGACCTGCGTGTAAAAATTAGCAAGCCCACTCAGATCTAACAATTATGCGCCTCATCAAGTCCAACAGAAAAGATACTGAGGGACGAGGTAATCTCTATTTATTGACGATTACGTATGAAGTTGAGGTTGGCACTTTCTTCAATATGTCTCCCTCTAACAATGAAATTTGTAAGATCGCTAAACTGCTGATCTGTGATTTAACCCTATTCTAACTGGGGGGGGGGGGGGGGTCAAATTGACCCCCCCCCAACGTTTCGCGCCACGATTCCGCAACGCGCAAAGATTTTGCCGCGTCGTATCATGACTTTTTTCATTGAAGTCTCCCGCATATTTTGAGACCAAATCTACAATGTCCGGGTACACCGTTCTGAAGTTATGCAATGTTTTGCATATATGCATGTCAACCCCAAAACCGCTCAAATTCATGATTTCGTGTGCAAATCCAATGCAAACTGTGTTTTTTTGTTTAATTGATATAAATTAGATTATTTCAACTTTTAACCATTGAAATAAATAAATTCTAATGTAGACAAGCTTGAAAAAGTGCCTCCAACAAATTTTGGCAAAAAACAATAGAAAACAAAAGATCAAAAAAACAATAAAATACATAAGAAATTAACAAAACAATAAAAAACAAAAGAAAATGATTTTGATTGCGCTATTTTTTCACAAGAAAATTGTTTGATGTGTCTTGAGGAACTCTGACACAAAAATTTAATAATCCGTCAGTCTTTTTGATGGAGTTATACAATGTAGGTGAAAATATGATTTCATGCGTTAATTTGCATAATTAATTTATTAAAAAGTATGAAATCAACATTTTTCTATTGTATGACCATGTAATCTTGTAGTTGACATCCGGCTCTATGTTCAGGCAAACACGATCGGCGGCCGAGATCTGAAGTGGGGGTCAAATTGACCCCCCCCAGTAAAATCTTGGTCTCAAATAGCCCAGTTAGAATAGGGTTAGGGCAAGTCCAAGATAATGTCCCCTCAGATGCTCAAAATTCATCTTGATTTTATCAAAAAGTTATTGATATCATGTTGTAGCCAAAGAGTTAAATCATATATTTGCAGCAAAGAAAATATTGAATTATGCAAATTTATGCAAGAAATATGGCCTTGATTTGCATAAATCAAAAACAAACCTTACGTATGGGACAAATTATAAATATTCATCTAAAATCAGTTGAATTTGTCCTTGACCTAATTCCTTTATGGACATGACCCCTGTATGAGTTAGTATAATCTGCAATTGGTAAGACAAGGTCAGCACATTAATTATGCAAATTATGCACTTTCCCAGAACATAGTGTCCCATACGTAAGGATTTGAGTATGTTTTTTTAAGTTTTTTCTGAAGATTTGTAACATTGACCAATCATACTTCAGGAAGTTCTAATTTATTCATTTCAACTCCAGATTAGCAAAACTAAATGAGGAAATTTAATTAGTCCTTCATCTTATAACTAATTAAAGTTTGCTTACGTATGGGACAAATGCCTTACGTATGGGACATTACATGCAAAGTGAATGGGAAAACCGCCTTTTGACATGGATGCTATATGTCCTTACATTTGTTTGGTTAATGGTTATCTTTGCACCTACTCTGAAGGATATGTCTATATATCTGCCTCTCCTACTCAGTTGACCTCAGGGAGAGTGTAAGAACAGCATTATTGAGTCATTCTATGATTAAGAAAGGAAAATAAAGAATATTCATTTATACTTGTATTTTCTTATTTTCATTACAGGCTGTGCAGCTGGTCTTAAATTAACATTCCCCGTTAACATTTTGATATTGGACATTTTCTTAATTCAGTTATCATTTTCAACTTTACCTCTCTACAAAATTACTTTGTCCAAGAATGGGATTCTCTGAGTGTCATTTTACAGGTTGTAGGTGCAGTACACTGTTCAGCATGTACCACAGGTTGTACAGCCTCAAAAGCGAAATCAAAACAATTGTGCTTATGGCGCGCATCAATGACAACATTATAGGTCTTACTGAAAAGAAAAATCACTTAAGGTGTGAGCAGGTAACTTTGTCATTACTAGAGTTGATAGCAAAGGAAAAACCCTATGAGAATACTTTTTATTTTGATATGATTGTTAATATTTCAACTGCTCACCCTCAGAATATGTCATGACTTATCAAGGTCATGAACATGATTTCTGAAAATCCTGTAAAATGAAGACTATATTTTACATTTGCTATAAACCACAATATCAATACTGGTTCTGTGGTTGGAGTGCTAAAAACACAAATTACACAAACAAATAGGGAATTCAATTTCTTTTCTATTTTGTGTTTGAAGAGACAGATGTGCTCTGAGACACCTTCATCAACTCATACTTACTTTGTACCCCACATCTACACAATTATCAACATACATTGCAATCTGGTACTGGTAGTGTATGATCAAATGAGGTTATTAGAATTTATTCAAAATTGTAATTTGCAGATCAGTGAGTTACTTAAGTGTTTCAAATCTAGATTTGAATGTGCAAATGATAATCTTTCCTGTATCACTACACAAGCATGTATGTATGTACAAAGTAACACAAATATTGTCGTCTTTGGTTTCATAGACACGAAGCCAAGCAATTTGAAAAAAAAAAACAGCACTGGTACATACATTCTTCTATCTCCTTAAAATCTAAAACTTTCATTAAAATTTGATTGATTTTGCAGTTCAGCTAAAATTCACATGGCAAAACATGATGATTACAGAGCAAAATGAAGTACTCTTGTTGTTGTTGTGTTTTGTGCTGCATTTCAAACAATTATAAAGCTTTATAAAAACTTAGACAACTTGCAAGGTAAGCCTAGAGCTACTGAAAGTACCCACTTCAAACTGTATTTGCAAATTACATTGTACATGACATTTGATTCTAAAGTTGAAATTATCAAGACTACAAATTAGTTATTGTACATGTACATGTATGCTATATCAAGGTCACAAGCTAGAATTCGCTCATTTTTTTTTTCATTTGATGAAAAAATATTGACTAGAGTAATTACAAATGGGCTAGAAATAGAGTGTCAGTATACTATATCTGTATGTGTAGACATCATGAGGACAGTGTTAATGCATGACGGAATCCAAACTAAGACATTTAATTGTAAATTGGTAATTACTTTTATTTGTTTTATTTTAGCTTTTGCTAGGTACCTGAACCGGGAAAGTACCCACTTAGAAGTCTATTTCATTTGTTACATGTTGTAGCATGATTTGTGGAACTGAATATGACACTATGGGGAAATTTAAAGTCATTCCCATGAATGCATTTGTGCACTAAAGACAAATGTCCCATACGTAAGTTGAGCCATGTCCCATACGTAAGGTGTACTTTCGTTAATTAAACCAACTTCATGAAAATATGCTTTATTCTTTTGCAGTGAAACTTTGCTGAAAGATACTTCAGTATTGTACCTTTCTTCACTTCCAAACAGAACTTGATCAGTAAGGTACTTTCAGAGAATTTTCAGTTCAAACTTTATTTTGAAAAACCCAGTTTTTCTCTGGTCCCATACGTAAGTTGGCATATTTTTCTTAATAAAACCATTAACCCAAGGTCAAATGACATCAAACTTAAACACAATATTCTTCTCAGGGATACCAGTCCTCCTGATGATAAACAATAAAATCCAAGTGCTCCTTCATTACTTTTCAGAGGTTTGAAATCTCTGAATGTCCCATACGTAAGGTGCGCGATATCTTGGACTTGCCCGTTAACAGACATGTCAGAAAAAAGGAACCAGTGGGACTCGAACCTGTCATTTACTGCTTTCCGGGCAGCTACACTACCACCAGGCTGTCCCTGGTTGCCGGCAGTGACACGATGAACCTGGAACAAATACCCAAGCTCCAAAATTCAGATATTGTTATGTTAAGTAGTCCAAGATATATGAAGTGTCTGGACATTTGTGCCAGTTGGCAAAGAAAGCCTTCTTGAATGTGTGCCAATTGTGAACAAAGAATGATATAGAGTTAATCAAGATGTCAGGGAAAGAAAGGTGCCAAGCCACCTGTTGTTACATTTGCTGCGTCTCCCATAGAGGGCAGTGACTCCGTCCTTATCTTCTTGCCGTAGTAAATGCAAATATGCCCCACAACGAACAATTGTGTATAGATAGAATGAGCATCAGCGTAGGTGCATTCACATTGGCAGGGAGATAAAACATGGTATTGCACTCAGTATTTCTTCAATTTGAATGTAGTTTGTCAGACAGAACATTGAAAGCTTTAGGCTGCGTTCACATAGAAGTATACTATTCGGGTATTCGGGCTCGTTTTTCGAGGGCACGCGAATAGCTTGAATCGAACAATAGGATTTCCTCACACCGGTTCACATAGGAGGGCACTATTCGAAAGTACCAAATAGCTGCGAAAAGTATAGCAAAGTGGGAATCGAACTTGTTCGATTTTCTTGCAGCGTATACCGTCTCTCGTTTATGAAATAATGACAATTTTGGTCTGGATTTGCCCTTTAGCAAAAATAAGCATGTAGACTGACATTCTGATGCAGTTTAGAAATTGTTAAATAAGCTTTGCTAGGATGTAGGAGGAAGAAATCCTCACTGCATGGGATGGTGAGTTGACGGTGCGGGTGATGGTGTATTCGGGGCCCGAATAGCGAATACTGAATAGCAAATACCGAATAGCGAATACTGAATACTTCTATGTGAACGCAGCCTTATGGCAATTGGACGAAAACACGTGTGAAAAAGTTGCAGAATTTCAAAAGTTTCAAGCATTTTGGGGAACGATGTAGGACGTGTAACTGTTCCAAGAAGAATCATTACAATCATTCCATTGTTGACAACTTTTTACATGGTGTTCAATAGTACTTCATGTACGTACAAGCCAAGGAGAAAAATGTGAAGCAGTTATGATGTGATCATTGATATGTAATTTCCATTTATGATTATAGTGACTGGTATCAGTCTTTTAACCCATCGAAGAGGACCTGATTTTTCTATAACACGCATTTACCATTCACCCCGGCCCTAGAATGCCTGGGATTAGTCTTAAATGTGTTAAGGGAGTATCCAGTCCAGTTTTAGTGAAGCCTTTACTACTCAGTTTGCAATGGCAGGCATTCATTTTGCATTGTAGTAAACATAATTGACAGTTGATGTACATTGTAGTTTCTCTTTGAGCGAAGTATTTGATTAATCCTTTTTTTTTTCCACTGCTCCTTTGTTTCTATGGGTAGAAATTGTTCCCTTCTCTTTCTCTTACTCTTTCTCTGTGTAGCAAAAAAAGAAAAAGCTGCTGAAAACTGCTTATCCAATGAGGGCGAGCCAATGGAGTAAAAGGTGTCAAAAGGGGCCTGAGCTTTCGATCCTAGCAGAATCTTCGTCAGAGGCAAAATGACAAACAGGCAGGGACAGGAATCACGTATAAGGACTACACACAACAAGAACAGTCAGGGACAGGCTGGGTACACAGAACAAAGAAAACAAAGGAGAGGGTGGGAGGTCACGGGCAAGGAGCCCAACAGGTAAAGGGAGGGGGATTAGAGCAGGAGGGTGGACAGACAAAAGGCAGAGGAGGGATGACAGGCAAAAGGCAGAGGAGGGTCAGTAATGATGCTGAGGACCATGGGGGCAACCATTGAAGGAAAAGGATGAATAGGGAGGCAACATCAAAGAAGATAAGGAACAACAGAGGGATATTTAAAAGAAAGGAAAAGAGTGAAATAGTAACAGCAAGGGGAAGGGGGGGGGGGGTGGGGGCTGAGCAAACAGTGAGCCCTGAAAAGGTGTACCAGGAGGAGGCAACAAAATGAAAGTAATCAAACATATCAAAGTATATATACACACACAGTAATGTTAATGATGATAATTATAGTAACAAATTATAAAAATATCTCTGTGTGGTACACACACTTTCACTTGTTGTTTCTCTTTTCTCTGCATTCACAGCTGTCGTCGATTCGTCGCTGCGGTCACTCCGACTGCTTCTTCTTCATGGAGGTCGGGAGGCAGGCGGTGACGGGACCGGGAGAGCTGTGGATGCAGGTGGAAGACACGGTCATCGCCCAGAGCATCCACGAAGCTTCCTTAGAGTAAGTACTCCCATCCTCACCCCCCCCCCCCCCCCTCACCCCCACCTCGAGCATCCACAAAGCTGAGTAAGTACTCCCACTCCTCCAACCCCCAAACAAAACAAAACTAAACAAAACAAAACAAAACAAAAACAAAAAAAGACCTGTGGCATAGTGGATGATGCTGTTGTCTCTGAAATAAGAAGTCCTGGGTTCAAATCCAACATGCAGAGATTCCATCTCTCCGGCATTTGGCAGGAGAAAAGCAATTCGTGGTAGAAGGTTTCATTCTCTCAGCTGAAGATGTGTGTGTCCATTGCAGATGAAGACGTTCGAGTCTGTAAAGCCAATGAATCTAGTGATTTGTCTTTTTTTTTTTGGTCAGGATGTTTTATTTCATTTTCGACAAAAAAGATATGAACATCACTTTTTTGATAACAGAAATTAAGGTGCGTAAAGTATAACATGAAAGAATGTATATACAATGATTGTACCACCTTATAATAATTATACACTATCATATAACTCAAGTGATTAGAAGCTATTATACAAATTATGCAAATTCGAAAAATGGAGGGACCCACTAAGAAGACAAAGCTTGTAGATTGTGGGCCCCTCGGAGGAAAAACATCAGTTGAGAAAAAAAGTAATAGTCTGGAAGCCCACTAGAAAGATAGATCAACAAAAGCAGACAGATATACAAACAAATAAACATGAAATGAGACTGGAGTAGGAGTAACAATACAATGGAGAGTTGACTATGAGACGAGACAAAATGAGGCAAAGCTAACATAATAGAAAAGAACAGAACAGACAAGACGTTCTACAGAGACAGCGAACTCGTAAGAAGTGTGTCGAGAAAGTGAGAAAAAGTGACGCAAGAAAGGGCAATAGACATATGATCGGAGAAATATCGTAGCATTATATGAATATAGTATACAAGAGCTAAAGTATACTTGGCAATCAATATGTGAAAACGTAGGTTCTTAGAAAAAAAGTTATAAAAGAAATAAAAACATTGAATTGATGTCTTTGCTATTATTATTTTCTCTTCCACTTCAGGTTATACATTTGTGTGTTTGGAATATACACAATAAATCCAATATACCTTTGATATGATGACCATTAAGAAGACAATACACACTGTGAAAAAAAGTGCAACAGACTCATCATAATCCATAATGCTTATCTGATATCTGCTACAAATATCACAAAGCAATGAGAAACTGCCCTTTTGCATGCCAAGATGGCTAACAGAAAATTTGGCTAAAGATGTTGTAGTGTTGTTGCTGTCATGTTGTTTCATATTATAGTCTTTTCTTCTTTTTTGTTTGTTTGAGCCCTCTTGCTTGCCTCGCTTGTCTGTGACCGCTTCCAATTTGTCAAAGAGGCTTGAGTGGCTCGCTGGGACCGCGATCCCTCCGGGTATCGGGTTAAGTGCATGGTGCGGATGATATTAGATGCGAGATGAAAAAGATAGATAGTATGATGTGTCGACAGGATGGGGCAGAAATGTGAAAGATCATCCTCTTTCCCCCGATACTGAAAGCTTTCTTTTGGAGGAAGAGAATGAGATAGAGATAGAAAGGGAGAAAGAAAGACAGAAAGGAAGCGAGAGGAAGACAGAAAAAGTCATTCAATTCAATTCAATTTTTTTATCATTTTCGGACGAGAACAAAGACATTTCACTTTCTTCGGTAACAGAGAATAACGTTTCCTAAGCAAAGCAAAGCAAACTGAGAAGAGTATACAATGATTGTGGTACCTTATAGTAATTATACATTGTTGTGGAAACTGAAGTGATGAAAATGAAATAGCAATACGCAATCTGCAAAAAATTGGGGGGACCCACTAAAAGACGAAGCTTGTAGAATGTGAGCTCCTCAGGTAAAAAAAACATCAATAGAAAAGTTAGTTAATGGACAAAGAATAAAAAGAGGTGTAGAAAAAAAAAAAAAAGGTCTGGAAGCCCACAGAGAACACATAGTTTTAAACAAACAGACACACATACATGTACACACATGTGAATAAACATGAAACGAGACTAGAACAGCAATGAAACTAATAAAGAGAGACTATTGAGACAAGACAGAAAGGAGAACGGATGATATTCTGAAGTTATTCAGCCATGAATGATATCATGTTTGAAATTGAAATTTCATCATTTGTTTTTTCTCCATGATCAGTGAAAAATTATCATGTATTGACATCATCAGCTCAGTTACATGCATTTTCATTTCAATTGTTTTAAAAGTTAGTGAAACGTCTCGATTGTATAACTTCCCCGATTTTTACCCAATTTCGATCAAATTTTCACTGCTGTGCTTGTACTCTTTTTTCACACTCTCATTTCAGATTGATTTCTGTTTAAACCTGTTGAAAACTAGTCCTGAGTATAATCAGGCAGGGGTCTGTGGGTAAATGCATGTTGTAGCAAAGTCAGCTCGTCCTCAATGGGTTAACCAGGCTTTAATTCCTCTATATGTCTTTACACGTACATATCACTATGCTGTATAGAAAGTCACAAATTTTATGGGGTGTTTAAGTTGCAGGATGGTGTCCTCCGCCTAGTCGTCATATATATATAAAACTGTGTTTATGTCATACTAATATTAGGCACTGTAATGAGGTTGCTCTCAGGTGTCATTCCTGATACTGATTGGATTTGTTGTTGTTGTTGTTTGGTCTTAATATCAATGACATGTCACCTCCTCCATATGTTCTTTGATTTTTTTTTCTTCACTTTATTCCTTGTGAAACAACTGGTAACAAGTGTGAAACAGAATGATCACATATTTTTCTGTTTGCCTTTGACATTCTAGAAATTGCCTTTTTGTCTTGGCAGCCATTTTGTAGAATGTCCCCAAATTCTAAATGGTAACAGTTGGACAGTGAGCTTTTTTTAATAACCCTCTGCTATGGGCTATCCAGCCATCTTCTCAGATGGAAATGAACAAACAAACAAACAAACAAACAAACAAACCTCATGAGGTAACTTTACTCCTTTGTTAATAAAATTCTTTTTACTGACCACGGTATTTTGTGTGATGTCTCTCCCTGTTTCTCCAAAGAGCGATGCGGTCGGTACGGCAACAAGAGGAGATGAGGCCACGCAGCCATAGCAGCACCATCAACTCCGGTGCGGGATCTGACCCGAAGGGCGTGTCCGGATCCGGCGGGCGTCGGCAGGCCAACACCCTGGGGCCCTCGTGGCGCACGCGTTGCGACAGCATGCCGGTGCCGAACCGGCAGGGCCCCGGGCGCTCCAACTCGCGGGTGCGCGTCAGCAGCGAGGGGGAGGAGGGACAACCGAGGGAGGAACACGTCATCGCCAGTAGCAGCAGTCCAGTGAGGTTTGTATAGAGGGCGCCCTTTGCAATTTTTCCTTGGTGGCTAAGTTTGAATGAGAACCTAAAGTTCAATGTAATAATGACTTCACTTAAGCATGACACAACAATGCATCACGTGTGTGAGCGGAGACTGTAAATGTTCTCTGAAGGTTTTGCACATTAGAAGAAGCTGTAGCTTGTACCTGTATGTGTACATTCACACAGTTCATTCTCTGCACCACGTACATGTGGATTCTTCATTGGATTAGCATCGACTTGCTCTGCTGGTGCACATTTATAAGTCCCGGGCCCTGTTTCATAAAGTTGTTCGTAAAGTTACGAACAACTTACGAGCGACTGGTGATCAGTACTTGTGGTGAATTATTGAAATTCTAGTAAGTATAGCACATCGCAACTGATCACCAGTCGCTCGTAAGTTGTTTGTAACTTTACGAACAGCTTTATGAAACACCCCCCTGGGGGGCTGTTCTTGAAGTTACGAACGACTGGCGATCGGTTCTTGTGCTGAATTATTGAAATTCTAGTTTAAAGTATAGCACATCAGAACTTGTATAACACATCAGAATCAGTCGTTCGTAAGTTTTATGAAACACCCTCCTGATCCTTGTCAGAATCCATCAGGATATATACATGTAGATCAAAACATACTGGTGGACAAAAGTCTAACAACTACACTATAGCTTCTTTGCGGGATGAGTTATCTGAGAGAGAATGTCTGTGGTGTCCCACAAAGCCGATGAAGTGAATGTGTCAAAGGAATGTTGCAGACCTCCCAACCTTACTGACTTTGAGGAAAGAATCTGAATTTTGACCATTCCCAGCTTTGTTGTTTCAACAGGAGTTTCCTTTTTTTTTTTCAGGAGTTTCATATTTTATTACGCACTCCTATGGGAACTGCTCTTTCTTTAATTCCTACTTTTTAGCCAAATCATCCCTATTTTTTCAGTGAGAAAGGTTGGGAGGTCTGGGTGTTCTCATGCTTTACATCAGACAGGATAATTTTACCAATTATAGCATAAATGATTTCATATATCATAGAAAATTATTGTGAAATTTATATATATGTTTTGTGTTTATCTTCATTGTGATATTCACAATGTAGGTCTCCTTGTATGTTCTCACATACAGAGCCAGTTTATTTTCTTGACTTTGTAATGAACCACACACACAGCCACAAAAAAAAAAACCCAAAACCAAAACAAATTGGTACACTTCGTAGTTGTAAGTGGGCGCACATTGCGTGCACATGAGCGTACGGTGTACTGTAAAAGTGGATATTTTCGTGCTTTGTCAATAAGATGAATTCCACGCTTTTATTTCCGACTCGAGGCATTACGTAGTGGTACACTATAGGCAGGGCTCGACACTAACGGTGGCCCGGTGGCCCGGGGCCACCAAAATTGAAAGTCGGGCCACCAAATTTCCAAAAAGGGCAAATTTGGTGGCCCGCCTCGGGCCACCAAAATTTTTTGAAAAGTACGTCAATTAATTCGTAACTTTTTTGCGCCGGAAATTAGCAGTTATATTTGTTTAAAGGATGGATGAAAAGGACTGAATGAGTGCCTGAGAGTGAGTATTGCGAGTTTGTTGAGGTTTATTTATGAGTAGATGTATGTCCAACTTCCAATTCTTACTACGACTGGATAAAACAGGACTTCTAATGTTTTTTTTTTTTTTTTTTTTTTGGGGGGGGGGGGCACCAAATTTTTCTCTCGGGCCACCAAAAATTTGAAATTTAGGATTTTGGTGGCCCCATCGGGCCACCAAACAAAAAAGTTAGTGTCGAGCCCTGCTATAGGTAATAGCAAGCATGTGTTGTTTTTTTTCTCCACACTCGTGTCTGGTCGTGCGTTTTGCACGACAATTTTTTGCACCATGGATATTTCCCCTTTTACAGTATATCATTTTTATTTTATATTCTTAAGTCAGCATTACAATAGTTCTATCAATAGCTACATACTATTATACAGTATGTCAAAAAAAATAAAAATACAATCAGATTTTTGCATTGATACACCCAATATGATTAAACTGTCTAAATGCTACTTTAGGGTCTTAAAATATAACATCTTAGCTCTATTTTGCAGAAAACCCCATTCAATTTGGTTAAGCAGTCACAGAGAAATGTTGATTGTTGGAAAGCATGTCATGAGTCTGATTCTTCCAAGTTTAGCACTTTGATGCTCTTGTGTGTGAATACAATAGACAGAACTTGGAGGAAAGAAATTCCTGACATCCTCTTCAAAATTTCTCATTTCTCTTTGACCACTGAAGCAAATTGAATGGGGTTTTCTGTAAGATGTTCACAATGAGTTACAGTTCCATACTGAAGTTGTATGTAGATTGATTCACTATTTTTAAAGATATCATTGTGGAGGGTCCCGTTTTATTTTTTTATTTTTTTATTTTTTTTTTTTTGGGGGGGACATACAATATATCATACCGTTGGACATACGGTTGGACATTTCAAAATAGTGATAACTCGTTGACAAACAACTTTATGTGGGAGAGAATATGAACACAAATAACATATTCAAAAAATTAGTAGAATAGGCCACACATCAGAGTCTTTCTCTGGTCGTAAAGGTCCCGTTTACCTTTGGAAACAGTGATTTAAAAAAATGTTCAAGATATCACTCGTGATGCATATGTAGCGATCAGTTGTATCACAAAACATCCTACCACATAAAATTTTGCAATAAAACCTAAAATATAAGGAGATATCACCATTTTTCTCATTAAACCATAACTGTAGATGGCGTAGTCTCGAAACACTTTTATTATATAACTATTGTTCACATTTTGTATATTCAACAACACTTAACATCAATTATACTGGTTCAAATTTTTACATTGGTTGTTTCTATCCCTAACTCACATTTTAGAACTATTTTAAAGCACTAATGCTTGGTTTTTGTTTCATCTCCAAATGGTAAATTATGCCTTTAAGCAGGAAAAAAGCAACAACAACGAATGAAACAGTAAGATAGAAAACTAGTAATGAAAAAAAAAATGTGGTTAAATTATATAATGTTGCAATAGGCAAAAATAAGAAATTTAATTTTTATCATGTTAATGTCTAATTTTTGAATGATTTATAATCTATTTTTTTGTTTTCATTTCTCATAATCTTTCATATATTCAAGTCCATGTCAGCTCTTTCAGCTCTGATATCTAGTAATCCTATGGATTTATAGATAATGGCATGTTTGGGTTGTGGAGTTGATTGATTATTAAAGCTATCTTTAGATAATCACACCTCTACACTATTGTTCTTTTTTTGTTTCCTTTCTATTAATTTCCCCTTTATTATTTTTTTCCTCCTGTACTTGCGGCTGCACAATGCAAACACTTTCAGCTCACTTATAGCTCACTGGAAGTGGTGTAGTAACTATATCGGATCTTACGTTGGGTATGTGATCGCCAGCCACTTTCACATGGTGAATTTGGTGCTGTCTTGCTCACTGTTTATTCCATATGGGAGGTTTGCATGTTGCTCTCATGAATCTGTGTCTTATTCCAAAAGTGCGAAAGGGGGGAAGGGGAGGGGTAGATGAGCTCTTCTTTCTATTGAGAAACAAGGAAGGACTGTCACTTAACCCTATTCCCACGGGTTGCCCCCCCCCCCCTCGACCTTTCGCGTGATTATTCCGCAACGCGTGATGTTCTCACCACGACATTTTATGACTTTTTTCTTTCAAGTATCGCGCAACGTTTGAGACCAAATTTGTCGCTCCCGGCCATACTGTTTTGAAGCCACACCCCTTTGAAAAAAATTTGTTGACCCAAAAATTGCTCAAAAACGTGATTTTGTGTACAAATCCAATGTAAATTGTGTTTTTGCAATTAATTCATATAAAAAAATTATTTTTACTTTCAATGGCTGATAATTTATTTTAGCCTGATTATGCTTTAAAAAGTTTCTGCAACAAATTTTGACGAAAAAACAACAAAAACAAAAAGTGAAAAAAAACAGAAATAGATAAGAAATTCAATAAACAATAAAATACATAAGCAATAACTATGAAGCCAAATTTTTACTTCAATAATATTATTGTTGAGGATATTGAAAAGAATATGATCACCAAAAATTAGAAGTCTTGGAGCTTTATTTTTTGCATAAATTACCATAGATTAATTGATATGAAATACATAAATTAAAATTTGAAAAATCTAACTATACAGTCTTGTAGATTACATTGGCCTCTACCTTTGCGCAAATTTTTGCGAGGATCGCGCGATCCACGACCGGGATCTGAAGGGGGGGCCAAAAAGACCCCTCCGGTGGTTTCATGTCCCTCAAAAAACACAGTGGGATTAGGGTTTAAAGTCAGTCACGGAATGTTGAAGCACACTCGGTAAAGTTTAACCTGGTGTACTCATATGCACCACAATGCAGTCTACACCATCAGCAGAGCTGCCAACTAGTACTGATTTTCAGTAATTTCTTCTAGAATTAGAAAAGAATACTGAAGGTTACAAGCAAATTACTGATTTTAGAAATTATTGTCTGTGATATATTTTATTACACTGTTGAGGATTTACTGATTTTCACTCAAAAAAAGGTGCAAATGACCGATTTTCAGCCATCAAAGTACTGAAAGGCTTTTAAAAAAAGTTGGCAGGTCTGCATCGGAGGAGAGGCATATGGGATGATGCACAGATGCTTCATCCAGAGGATATTTCACCGGTCCCAAAAAATACAGTGCCATGCAAAATGACGCTGATATCTTCCCGTATCTATATCTCATATTAAATAACGAGAGTGCGCCGAAATGTATATTTACATTTTATACTATTGATGGTCATTGTTTGTGCTAATTGTATTGCACAATGGAAGTGGTCATACAATTTCTTTTCGACACTGTATGGCCAAGCACAAAGTGGGCTGATTGTGTTTGTACTTGTGTGAAGTTTACTTTATATGTTTCCTTCTTTTTCTTTTCTTTTCTTTGTGGAGTTCACTGTTCAATGTTATGTATGTCAGTGTAAAGTTGTAAAGTGAGTTCTTATTTTGATTTGCAGTTTGCTGGTCTGACTTGTCATGAAGGTATTTTTCATGTACTGGTATTGTGCAGTCTTATTTTGTGTTCTTATTTTGTCAATAAGGAAGCTTGATACTTGTCAAACTGGTCCTGTTTATTCATGGCATCCTTTGAGAAGGCATGATTTTTCGAGTTTAAGACTTGAACTAGCGTGTAAGAAAGAAGAACAAAAACAAGGAGAATTTAGGCCAGCTGCCATTGTGTTACTTTTAAATTGTAGCTTTATTCAGTCTTAACAAAATCAGAGCACAGGGACTGTTAAAGTCTTCTTGCTTTCAAAGGTTTTTTTTTTTTTTTTTTTTTCCTGCAAGTTTTCAGCTAGAAGTACATTGGAGGTGAAAAGTTATGAGAACTAAATCTGAAGCAAAAACATAGAATGGACCAGCACATAATACCCCTCAAATGCTTAATCTGTTACCACCAAATCTAGCTGCAGTTTTATTTTGGCTTTTACTACACCCACCTACACTAAAGAAGAAGATAAAGAAGAAAAAAAAAAAGGAAAACAAGAGGATATGATGCTAGATCTGTAGCCTATCAACAGAATGATACATTAACATCATAAATGAGTTTAATAAAAAGGATTCTCACTTGATCTTTATCATTATATAAAGGAAAGGGAGTGAAAAAAAAAGTAGATTATCATTTTTGATTTGTGCTGTAGAAAAACCTCTGTTGGGAACCACAAAACATGTTTTGTTGAGTTCACTACAAAATTTGATTACCTTCAAAAGTTCACATCGGTATCACAGCGTTTGGAGACAATTTGTCAATGTAAAGCACTTATTTTCAA
This sequence comes from Diadema setosum, assembly GCF_964275005.1. Taxonomy (NCBI): domain Eukaryota; kingdom Metazoa; phylum Echinodermata; class Echinoidea; order Diadematoida; family Diadematidae; genus Diadema; species Diadema setosum. The sequence continues at coordinate 9,838,719 of NC_092700.1, forward strand.
TTCTCTTCTCTATATAAAGGCTTCTACAGTCACATGTATTCCTAAAGTGTGTTGAATATGATCCAGAACCCATTTTCTCTTTATATTGCTTCTCTGGTGTTGTGTGAGCTATGGAAGGAAAATGTACCACAAGAATACGTAGGAGGAGAGCAAAAACACAGGCCTTATAAACTCTCAAAAAAAAAGGTAGAACACTTTCATGAAATTCTTCCGTCGAGGTGCTTTCATTGCAACTGATTGACAAATTGCCCTACATCGATGTAAATAAGCACTGAATTAATCAGTGTTTTAGTAGTAGCCATGGTAAAAAGTCATGGGCATACATACTGACGTTGATGTAGGGCAATTTGTCAATCAGTTGCAATGAAAACACCTCGACGGAAGAATTTCATGAATTTGAATAATTATGCAGTACATGCTGCATGCTATAAGAATTAGATCCAATACTTGCTGTCAGGCGAAAGCTCGGTGGTCTAGTGGAGATGACGTCTGTCCGGTGATCAGGAGGTCGTAGGTTCGAATCCTGCTCGAGTATGTACGCCCATGATTTTTTATCATGGCTACTACTAAAACACTGATCAATTCAGTGCTTATTTACGTCGATGTAGGGCAATTTGTCAATCAGTAGCAATGAAAGGTAGAACACATCATGAAAACTATGTATGAGATACAATTATGATCTCATGATGCAGACTGAAAATTTTTTTTTAACATTTGCACAGAATACCATTTGGAAAGAATCTTTGGACTGAAATGGTCCCCAGTTTCTCATTACTTGATGGATATTGCTCACTGGTTTTATTAATTAGTTATCTTCCAAGTTGTATATTTTGTTGCTAATTATCTTTCTCTTTTTCGTGCTCGTGATCAAGAGGTTGTAAAAACGTTTAAGGAGTGTTTTTGGTTTCACAATTTCATTCAACAATTATTGTATTTATGAAAAATTGGCAGACATTATTTTCTAAATTTCCACATTTGTTCAGCAGTTGTTCATGTGTGTCCTCTAAAAACAATACAGACATTTGCAATGTGTATTCACAAAGACAAGACAGATTATATCTGTGTTTTGTCTTTCTTTTCTTTTTTTTTCCCCCTTTCTTTACTTGTGGAGATAAAGAAGGAAAAAAAATCAGTGTTTTTTTCTTTTTCACAAGGTGGATATTGTCAAGATTAACCGTGGAAACATTGCAGTAAACAATGCTATTAGTACCTTCAGTGTGTATTCAGGGATTCGGCTGTACTCTGCCGTGGATGTTGTACTGGTGTCCACTTTTATACAATACTATTATGATATCATTTTCATTCCAAACTTGTTTTTTGAAATCATACAGCACTTTTTCTAGTGCATACATTTGTATGTGTGCCATGGCTAAGAATTTAGGTGGATACATTTATACATTTATGCAGTAGTGTATCTACAAATGTCATATGCTTGTTACAACGTGGCATCTGCCTAATACTTAAAAAGGGAGGTACATATTGTAGCTTGAGTTTGTACACTGTATCTAAAAGTAAAAGTAATAAAAAAAAAAGAAATCAGACTCTCTGTATAAAGAATATGCGACAATGCATCACAAAACCAGCAAATAGTTGCCAGACACAGATTTGCATAGTTACAGGCAAAGTCTGTAGGAGCAAAGACTTCAAAATGACAAATACACATAACTCAATACAAATGACTTCCTTTAATAATTAAGGTAAAGTACACCCTCTGGAAAAGTATTAACTGAGAAAAGAAGCTTTGAAGTTTAGGGTCTCTTTATTGGGTGCTTTACTGGAAATCTCACCCATCGGTGTTCTGTGCATTGAGTGGGACACAAATACCCACACACACACACACACACAAAGCCAAGATGTAAAAGTTGATAGTAGCCACTATAAAAGGGATTATCAGATCAAGCTTCAATTTTGCACACTCTTATAGATACAGCTGTACAATGTATATTGTATTGCTGGCTAATACCAACTTTCATTGAAATAGCTTTATCCTTTCATAATTCATTAGAGTTGATAGAGAAGAGTGTGCAAAGGATTTTTAAGAAATGAAAAGGATCATCTAAGACATTCCTAATCACAGGAAAAAAAAAGTGTTCTATAAACTGCCCCCCCCCAAAAAAAAAAAAAAAATAATAATTTCATGATACATTGTACCAAATATTAAATATATCTTGAAGATGAATTGGTCCTTAAAGGACAAGTTCACCTTCATAGACATGTGGGTTGAGTGAATGCAGCAATATTAGTAGAACACAGCACTGAGAGTTTGAGGAAAATCGGACAATCCGTTCAAAAGTTGTGAATTTTTAAAGTTTCTGCTCAGTCACGGCTGGATGAGGAGACTACTATAGCTTGTGATGTCACATGAGTACAACGATATAAAAAAAAGTATAAAGAAAATTCAACATATTTTCACTTTTCTCGCATAACAAAAGAGCACTCGACTTCTCTCTTTCAGAAGGCAAGGGGAATAATATTTCCCTTAACATACGTCAGTAACGAATTGAAGAAATGTGCACTTTATTCAAAAAACAAAGTTTTGTGAAATTCTCTTTTTCTTTTCCTTATACCGTTGTATGCATGTGACATCATACACTGCAGTAGTCTCCTCATTCAGCAGTGATTGCGGAGATGCTTTAAAAATTCATTCTTCTGAACGGATTGTCGGATTTCCCCCAAACTTTCACTGATGTGTTCTACTAATATTGTTGCTTTCACTCGATCCATATGTACATTGTATATGAAGGCGGACTTGTCCTTTAAAGAAAATATAAAAGTCTAAACATTTATAAGGTTGACACGTTTCACCAATTTTGAGCCTACACATACATGAGATTTGGGTCATGCAACTTTTTGGTGGTTTGTGATGCAGGGCCACATGTTTCTAGTGTATCGGTGTAGATTGCTCAAGGACACGCTGGTGGTCCTCTGGTTCTGATGATCAATATGCATGACCATGTGACCATCTTTCCTCCACTTACATTGCTGCGTTCGTGGGGCCAGTAATCTAACCAACTCCTTTATGAGACCACGGACATGCAGTGAAGGGGGAGGCGGCATGGGACATTCCACTGTTCCGCGGGGGAGATCAAGGTACCCCCATCTCGTGAATGCCCCTCTGTCTCTACCCCCTTTCTCTCTCGCCCCCCCCCCCCCCAATATAAATGTTCCCGTTCTGCCTTAGATAGTTTGAATAGATGGTGTTTCTTTTGTGTGAAGTTATAGTTGTTTTTTCTGTGTCTGGTGAATAAGTCTTGGTAGTTTTTATACAGAGTGTTGTCATTTGGGATCAAGTATTTTTCATACACCATAAATTGAAGATATTGAATTGCTTCTGGATATTGTTGTCTGTTATGTGTAAAGTACATTGTATCATTCTATTATGCATTTTCCTGCGGGATGGCAGATTTTGATGGCTCTCGTTTTTCTTCTGTACACATCAACATCATACAGCTACAAATCTCACTGCAAATAGTGGCTTTAGATGTACACTCTCATGATTGTTTTCCTGATTTCAATTTCACTTCAATCCCTACCCTAAAATAGAAATTCTTTAAATCTTCCCTGCTCCCCCCCCCCATTTTAATTTTAGAAGTGTAAATAATCTCCCGTCTCAATATCGCCTCTTCTCTGCTTTTCTGCTTTTGTGCTTGCATAAATATACAATATATCTTGGCTGTAAAAAGCTTTATGTACAAGTCAGCAGTGGTTTTTTATGAAGTGTCGAATTGTAATCCATTAATTCCTGGTGTTGGCGATATATGCTGCTTCCCTGAGACCATTTCCTGAATATAATACACCACTAAGCTGCTCATGATTCCCATTCTTTGCCTGTTTTGTGTGGAGCTTTTCATTGTATCTGGTGATATAGAGAAACCTCCATGCACAGTGTGCTGATGCTGCCGACTACATTTGTACATCAAAGCCGCATTCACGTCTACTAAAAAGAGGGATAACAATCACGATCCGTATCTTGAGATTTACTCGTATCGCAAGCATTTACATGCATGGATACAAAGCAGACGAAATAGCTGGCTAATGATCGCGATCCAGATCTTGCTTGGCAGATGGTAAAATTTGCCAATGAATTTGCACATTATGCATAAAATCTGCTAGACTACAATGTAGCACACATACGTACTGCGCTTCTTTGCATGCGCTTCTTTTTGCCCTTTTGTTCTTGCGCGTCACAGTGGAGTGGAGCGCGCTGTCGTGATGTGCGCTTTGAATGATGGAACGTAGAATCTCGTGATTATTTGCTCCAGCATTCACTCGATCCCGGTAGGGCAGATTATTGTGGTAATTCAGAAATAAGCGTGAGATTTTGTTGGATTTGCCGATTTAGTGGTAAAAAATCTCGACATTTCAATTGTGATGCTAATCTCAAGATTTGTATCCCGCTAATTCTCCTAAGTGTGAATCTTACTCATAATGCTACTAAGCATTTTTTTTTTCTTAGTCTCGTGCTTTTCCGTTTTGCCACCAGCTATATGTGTGCACCAAATGGTAATGGTATCTCAGAAAAGAATGCAACAAACAAAGAAGTTGTTTATTAGTACTCTACTTTCAGGACCCTTTTTCATTGCAAAGGTGTTTAATATGCTTCCATTTTTAGATCTGTCTAAATCAAGTATCTTTTTTTTCTTTTAATTCAACTGTATTCGGAATTCAACACATCACTGAGATTTTCATTAGAATTGCTAAATTGAGTAAGGAAAGTTTAGGATGGTTAAAGTGATTGTATTACTGAAAAAAAAAAATGTTTGAATCTGTCTTTTTTCATAGATTGATTTTATTTATTCATTTATTTGCTTATTCATGTTGATATCTGATCATAAATTTCGTCGCCGGTCACACGAACCGACGAATCCCTCAGGTTTGCGTAAGAATGACAATTCGAGAAAATTGCGTTTGAAGTTAACCCATTATTGACTTTTAATATGGTTGCTACACTTTCATGTCTATAATTTCCAATTATTTTTGTAGTACATCAGACTTCAATTCTTGCTCTAACTTGTGAATTTTTTATCGAATTATGTTGTTAACAAATAAGCGGGAAATCGTCAAAGAGCTGCATGCATGTATTTTCGGTCTGCAAAGAACGTTGTCATTTTCCATGTGTGTCCATATGTACATGTACATTGAGCGTTGTCGTTGTCAACACATGTATTACATAGTACGCGCACTGTGCGCGCGGTCAATGAAGTGTTGAATCTCAAAAACTACACGCAAGTCAATGCGCACTGATTCGTCGGTTCGGTGCGTACTAGTACGCGCGGTCACCGAACCGTCGAATCGCCTGATTGTTTAACACACGCGTCTATGGGGAAAACGATAATTTTCACAAATGGAATTACATACTTCTACAAAAGTGATAACTACGTAAAAGTTACACGGAATTACACACTGAGAATTTCAGAATATGTAGTATGGAATGTCTACTATCGAAATGAGTGAAAATCTCCAAATCGAAAATTTGACCCAAAATCGAGTGATTCGTCGGTTCATGTGACCGGCGACGATTTATCTGACCATGAATTTATTCATTTAATTTTATCCGCCACGAAGTCCGTCCGTTCTTCCCTCCGTCCATCCGTCCGTCCTTCCGTCCGTAATCAATTTTGTGGACAGCGTAACTAAAAAAAACGTTTGAGGTATCCTAATGAAACTTGGCATGTATATGTATAAGTGGGCGAAGTTGTGCCTATCAACTTTTAGGTGTACATGCTCAAGGTCAAAGGTCAAAAGGTCAAGGTCAAACGCACAAATTTTCACTCTTTCCCTCATATACGTGCAATGCCTGAAGGTATTTTCTTGAAACTTAGTGTATATGTGTACTACCAAATGAAGATTCTCCAGGGAGAGTTTTGGGTCATGAGGTCAAAGGTCGAGGTCAAAGATCAAGTCAAAAGGCTGAAATTGTACGTTTTCTCCATATCTTGCAAATTGTTCAAGGTTTCCTCGTGGAGCTTAGTATATATGCATGTACTGACTGGCAGTGATTATCAAGGGAATTTTGGGGTCAGGGGTCAAAGATCAGGGGGTCAAAGCTCAAGGTCAACTCCTCAAAATGTCACTACTTCCCTCATATTTATGCAATGCCTGCAGGATTTTTCTTGAAACTTGATATATACATGTATTACCCTATATTCTGTGAAAAGTTTCTTTAAAAAAAAGGTCAAAGGTCAAGTTACAGTGCTAAATTTCACTTCTACCACTTCCTCCGTATCTCGAAAATAAGTCAAGGTATCATCATGAAACTTATTACATATTCATGCATGTTCTACCTTTGAACAGTGATTCTCATTGGAACTTTAAGGTCAAAGGTCAAGGGTCAAAGACCAGGTTTAAATACTAATATTTTACCATTTAATACTGAAATTACACTTTTTCTCCATACCCACCTGTAAATCACCTAATGCATAAACGTATAAAAGGGTCAGAAGTCAAGTAAAAATCCTCCAATCCCCAAATACCTGCACTCTGGCAATGTAGTCATTCATCCAATTAAACCTAGTTCAAGGAAAGTGAACATTCAGCACATTTGTGACAAGCCTGTCATTTTCATATTTTATTGCCAATTATGTGAAACTGTCATTACACATTGTCAAGACATTGTACTATAGACCTATAAGGAGAACCATGCATTATGGCGGAGGCATACCAGTCACCGTAGCGACATTTCTAGTTTGTTTATTTGTTGATGTGTTTGTTTTTAATATTCTATTTATCTATTTCTTCTTTGCAATTTGCATTGTACAGCTGCATATTACTCAATATAACTGAGGAGGGATCAAAGGATGGACAGAAATGTTTTAAAGTAATACAATTCAACAAAAGAGCAAGCAATGAAGAGCTGAGCAGAATAAGTTGATGTGAAACTGTTATTAATGGGAAAGCTTATGTTGAAGCAGAAATACTGATATTCTCTCAGAGCTACATGTACAGTATCTTCCAACAAAACACATATCGTCGCTGGGGTGACAAGACCTCGTATCTCAAAAATGTCCAAAAATTTTTTTTTAGCTTAATGGTCAAATAATGGGTCAAGTGATGTCTTGGCCAAATCCTAACTGTCTTACTCCAAAAATGAAGCCACCATGACATGTCAAAGAGAAGGCTTTCCCATTCACTATAGTGCTTTGGCCGCCATGTTTTTTCACTCTCCTGAACATGTGACAATTTTGAGATACGAGGTTTTGTCACCCCAGCGACGATATGTAATGATACTGGGTCAGACTTAATTTTTCTGGTTATACAAGACAGTGTACATAATCTTGTGGGATATACAGGGTTGAGAGGTTGAGAGTTAACCTGTTCCATACTAAATTCTGAAATCCCCATGAACTTAATGCACAGGCCACCAGGTTCCCGTACAGAACGGGTTAATTCTCGTCACTGATGCCCCAGCCTTTCTGAGCTCATTTAGAGAACATCATTTCACCCTCGTTGGTTTTATCAGGGTTGCATAGTAAAAGTCAATCAACTGGTACATACAATGATAGGCAGATAGTATGGAAGGCCAATGTGCTATGTGCTGAGATTTAATAATGAGTAGAGGCACAGCAGCCTAATGTATGACACTTTTGCTTCCCTGCCCCCAACATTGTACATGTTTCTCTTCCTCATTTTTTTTTTTTTTTATTGCAGTGTGTTTCATTCCCTTCATTTTGCTTTTTCTAATTTTTCCTGTAGTTTATATTTCATTTAATTTCTATGCTCACTCTTTCGTCTTTTCCCCATAGCGCTTTTTTTCTTGTTGTTCTACTTTTATTCCTTCTTGTCTTTATGACTCTTGTCATCATTTTAATGCTGCATTAATTCAGTGTTAAATGCAAGACATTATGTAGAAGAAAAAAAAAACAGCAACAGTCATTTCTGGCATTCTTTTGATTTTTTTTTTTTTTTCATCAGCTTTAGTTAAAGGGATGGTACAGTATTGGTGGAGATGAGAATTGGACTTTTAACTTTTTGTGAGATACCAAGAAAACACTTATGATATTGTACAGAGCATGCCATTTTAAGAGGAATTCAAAGTTTATTTGGTGAAAAGGTTTGGAATGAATGAAACATCCAAAAACAAAGTAAAACAAAGCGATCGTAATAAAGTGTGGGTCCCACACTTTATGAGAATCGCTCTTTTTTGGATATCTTAGCCATTTCAAAACAAATTTTCATCAAATGAACGTTGAATTCCTCATAGAATTACATGCTCTTTCATATTTCATAAGAGGTTTCTCATTATCTCACCAAAAAATGTGAGAAACCTGAAATTAGGTCTCAACCAAAACTGTACGATCCCTTTAAGATTGCGTATAGAACAGCTTTGAAGTGTGAAGCCATTTCATGTGCAAAACCCCCAACCTCCCAGCTAAATCTCTGCTGTCTAAACTGCCAAAATATTTGCATTCTAATTCCTGAAAATACTCTTCTTACTACATTCTCTCTTTTTAATCTGTCTGTCTTATAAATCTTTCTTTCTCTCTGTTTTAATGTGTTTTTGCCTGAAAAACAAAAACAATGCTTTAAAAGTCAGTAATAATGCAAATTTACTTTTCTAGGTCATTCCTGTATGCATGCCACCTTGGCATACAATGTTGATACATTTCCGTGAGACTTCATTTAGTTCATCTCAAATGTCAAATTATGATATTATTAATTATTTGTATTGCAATAATTTGCATTGTTAAATATTTTGCAATCAGTCATCCAAGTAGTTGTATAGTATTATCGTGTACTGTAGATTAGACTCTAACAATGTTTTCTTGGTCTCTTGTGTGGGGAATATGTGCGTGTAGTGCACATTATCTTTCACAGTCGTGCTTTGCAAATGAACTCGCCATTGCAGTGGAAATAGGAATTTGTTAGATGGACCACATTCTGAAATGCATACAGTTGGACCTCAATTATCCGGCCATGTCGGGACCGGCGCTCATCCGGATAAGCGAATTGGCCGGATATGGGAGACACAATGTTAATGTACATGTATATAGCTGCCGTCCAAGCTGCCGTCCCAGTGCACTGGCAGCAAGGCAGGTAGCGTACCCCGCAACGTTGGTGTAATCTACATTTGTATGCTAGCCTGCGCAAAATTGTAGTCCCTTCTTCACAAAAATAAAGTATATCTTTATGTGAAAATCATACATGTTTTACCTCATTTCAATAGATATTGAGAAATCTATCATGCACATCTTATGAAATTACTGAAATAGAGCCATGAAAAGATGTTAAAGTCCTTTTTTTTTTCTCAAATTTTGGATGAAAAAAAAAGTCCTTCACTGCCTGAACGCGTCCGGATAATAGAGATTTCCGGATAAAAGGAGGCCGGATAATCGAGGTCGAACTGTACTTGGAAATAATGTGAAGTCTCCTTTCCTTGATCTTCCTTTCCTTTTTTATATTTATTATGGTGAATGTAAGAAGAGAGTATCATATTACATACTGTATGTAAACCAGTCAGTGATGAGAAGTAAAATGCATAGTTTTCAATTAGCATTGCAAGGTGAAAGGGTGTGTGTGTGTATGTATTCCTGTGTTGATACATGTTCTCTTATTGTAGCTTTGGTACCGGTATTCACTTGTTCTTGCATGAATATGAAATGTAACGTGTTGTAGAGCACACTATTACACAAACATACATATGTACATACCTACAAATGCACACACAAGGCACAACACACATATACACATACACACATACACACATACAATGTACATTACACATGTACATGTGCACCTGCACACGCACAACCTTGCTGTGTACTGCGATGTGTACAGAATGTTGGCAAAGCAAAAATATACCATAAGTAGCACTTTGGTAGTCTCCTCAAAGTTTTGTCTTTTTTGTGGTAGAATTTCCTTTGAGTTTGTGTACATTTTAGTTACAAGTGTCTTTATGAAGTGTGCAGGGGGAAATGGAACAGTTATGTCTGTATGCATGCATGACTGTCCTTGCTCTTACCTTATCTTTTTTTTTTAACTTCAGTACTTAATTGCGTATTGAGTTGTTTTTAGCCTTTCTGTGGTTTGTGATTTTGAACTCATTTTGTTGATGTATTGGGTTGTTTAATCTGATTATTTTTTCTCCTCTCCTTTTAAGTGCATGATTTAAAATCTTGATAGTACTTTCTTTGTAGATTTTGCATTGCATATTCTTGATTTATCTTCTTGCATGTCAGTATGAATGGATAAGATTTTTGTGTTGTTTTATGTAGCAGGGAGAAGAATGTACTTGGTGTCAAAAAAGAGGGCCAGCTCTTCTGGCCACACCTTTCAACCTTTGCCCCCTCAGAAGATTTTATGCATGTGTCATTTTGTGTATCCATGCAAAACTCGTCCAATGTGGATGTGACATACAATGTACATGTATTTGGTATACCCATGTTCTCACTACTGTACTAGCCACAGTGTGGTCTATACACTCAATGACTTCATTGAATGAAAAAAGCTGTAACAGTGTGTACAGACTGAAGAAATACACTGTTTTTCCTGCACAATGACCTTGTTTCCAACCACACTGTGTCACACTGCACATAAGACATCGTATACCAAAGCACACAGTCTCCACACTGCCTGGCATGTGTACCAGTCTCATCCAATAATCAGTGTAATATTTACACAGTGCTACACAACATTACAGTGTACATCTTCATCTATGTTTATCCTGTGCCAAACCGAACAAAAGAGAAAAACATCCGACTATTGCCTTACCCTAAATTTGCTCATTGCAGTATTATAGAATACACTGTGTAAAGAGGACAGGACTTTCAGTGTTACCACAGCATATTACAATTGTACACTGGTAGACAGTGTATGATGCTGTGAAAACGATGTTGGTATACAAAATGTACACCGTGGTCATTCCCTGTTCTTTCTGATAGGATGGGAAAACCATGTAGGTTTCAGGATACTTTTTTTTACTTGTTTTATTGTTTTTGTGTTTGTTTTCTAGTTAACCAAAGCATACAGTGAACTCATCTTCATGTTAGACTACTGCAATGCACATTTCATTCCAGATTGTTCTATCCTATTCAGTACACTTTCCATTATATTGGCAGTACCATTTATGCGTGTAGTCATAAAATTTATGTTTGATTCCAAACATTCACTTGCTATCATGCGACTCTGTCAATCAAATTTGAACTCCTCCATTTATGCATTCACTCGTTTTTATCTTACCTGATCTTCTATATTATCACACACAAGTGTATAAAGTTTGAGTGTATGATGCTTCATTCCAACCTCAATTCACTACTGAGTATCTAAAGTTTATTCACTTGTATTCGTGACTACTTTACGTACATTGTTGTTTTTTTTTTAAACAGTCGTACAGCTGTACATGTACATGTGTCATGACGTGACATTCAAAACTTACTATTGCTTTCATGACTCCATATTCATCACCTGTACGTGTCCATTTTCTGTGCAGTCTGCTCAAGTTTGGTAACAAGCTGCGTCCCAGGACCTCGAGTGAGGGCGAGAAGGGGCTAAAAGCTCCCGACAGGTAAGTACCGTGTCGTGGTGCTCTCACACAATGGAGCTTTAGAGTTGCGATGTGGACGTAAAGACAAATTGCTTTTACTGTTCTCCTCTCTCCCTACGTTGTGCTGCAAAGTAGCTTTAGATTACGCAAGGACGCAATCTATGAAAAGCAAAACGGCATTCCCATATGATCAGTGCATGAAATGGCTCTCTGCGTCATGAATTGAGTGGATGCAGAAATAAATCAGAATGCCCAGTGTAAACTCAGACGACGGGAGGTATAAATGCACCCATATTGATCAGCTATTTTGCACATGCGCAGAACAGTTTTTTTTTTTTCCTCTGAACGTTCACGTTGTGAAACTCTAAAGCTCCCTACTCACTTTGATGTGAAACCCATAAATCTCAGGCGGTGAAACATGGGCTAAAGTTGTATTTCACAAACTTTCAACCCATTTGGCATTTCTGCACATCCCCTTGCCATACATGTATGTGTTGTCTTACCAATAATCCTCACAGCTGGTGTTTTTACATATTGATGTACAACTTCCAGCATTGTTGAAAGGGAATTCAAAATAAAATCTTAGAACTTCATTAATGAAACAAGCAGTGCAGGAATCTTTGGCAATATTTCATCAAACTTGATCTCTTAAAAAATTCATTTCTTTAAGGAAATGACCAGCCATTGAGAATTAGGGATCATACAGTTATGAATTAAAATGGTCAATGTTAGTTTTGATTCCTGTGTACTGAGATTATAGGCTGGACAAACCATTGTCGTAGTCAGGGGTTGAAGGTCAGGGTAGAATCAAGCCTTTCAATTCTTGTGCTAAGGAACAAGAAGTATGAACTATTTGGAATTGTTTCATCCAGGGATTTGTTTGTTTGTTTGTTTGTTTGTTTGTTTTTAGGGTTTGGGATTTCAGAGGTAAATTTTTGAGGTACGATCAAATTATATTTCATCGTGAAACCCCATTCTAGAATAAAATCAAATATTTATCTACCTACATTAATTAACATAACTGTTAAATGTCACCGGTTATGGTGCATGAATGTCCTGCGAAACGGAAAACTACATTTGGGGCACTGAAAAGGTATGATTTGGCAACAAATAGGAACAATGCCAAATTTCTGAAATGTTACCATTTTACTCCAAATTTGAAATTATAACATGAAAGATGATGATAGTAGTTCAAGTTCAAGTTCATTTATTTTCATTTCCAACAAACACAATAATTGGAAGTACAATGAAACATTCGTATAAAGTCACACAAAAAAAAAAGAGAAAAAAAAAAACCAACTCTTGGGTTAAATGCAGAGAGACAAGAGGAAGCAAGTTGGTTTGATGTTATCCTGTCTTATGTTCTGTAATTTCATCAGTAGTTTTTTTCTTTCTGTGAGACTTGTTATGATCATTTTTGTTGTTGTTCTTGGGGTCATTCTTGTGTATTCTTGTTTGTATTTCATTTGCTCTAGTCATCGTATTTGAATATTGTAGGGTTGTATTATATAACTGTTCATGCTGATTATGTAAGAGCGCCATGAGCATCATTATTGATGGACTTCAGCGCTTTATAAGAGGCCACTATTACTATCATTATTCATCATCATTTCATTCATTTATTATATCATTCATTTATTAGTCATCATTCAGGGATGCATTTGCCCCATGCTTCATTTGTATTTAATCTTATATTCATTAAAAAAAAGAGAGACAGTGGCAATGTGAACGTGAAATCCCCTTACCGTAGCAGTTGTTCTGTACATTGCATTAATTCAAGGCAAAGCGATTATGCTGCTTTTATCAAACCGTGGGTTGTATTCATGGCTGATTTAAAGGGAGAAAAGCCCCTAAAATTTCTCAATGTAATCACAAAACCAGTCACTCAGTGTCAGTCAACATCACTGCCCAGTTTACTGCTTTGTGCTGAAAATTATTCAAAATCTTCATAATGAATCGCTTCATTGTTATGCTAAGAACACCATCTGTTCCTCACTCTGGACTTCCCGTATTACCATGTGTGCAATAATTGCTCATTTTCCGCGACATCGATCGTCCGTGAATCGAACATGACGTGGCGGCCATGTGTTATCCTATTGATGACATATCCATTCCTTGTAATTGTCATCTCATTTATGAGTTTCCAAGAAGCGAGACAAAACAGGGACTATTCATATTTATAGAGGGAAGAACAATGTACATTGTATTCAAATTACAGTATTTACACAAGTCATGTAAACACACATTTGTGCATTTTCAAAATTCACCTGTGCACAGTCTTGGTCACCATTGCTTGAGTTTATGTTGTGGTTTGTGCAGAGGCAAACGATGAAAGAGGAGTCATGTTTTTGTTCCCCTCTCCACCTGGCACAATCCCAATACTGGGCTCGAAGGACCAGCTGGTGTTGGGATTACGTCCCCTGGGTTCAAGGTGGATGTTCAGTCAGGAGACACATCAGTGGAAGTGATTACTTACAGCTAATCAATGTAGTGGTACGATGTACATCTCTTTCTCTCCACCCTCCCCCCCCCCCCCCCCTTGCTGTTTGTTTCTTTTTAACACACTCACGCAACTTTCTCTTTTGCTCTCTTCCATCCGTCCGTCTGCAGCCCGACCAAGACCCGCGGACGGTTCTCGGTGCCAGCCCTGAGCCCGCGAAGCAGCATGGGCGGGGGCCCCATCCGGCCCCTCAGTGTGCACCGCATGGCGGCCCCGCCCATGTCCAACTCCCCTCCCATACCAAACAGTCCCCTCAGGTAAGAATGGTTTTAGTATCATACTAGAGCTCTTTACAAATTTATTGGTCCAGTATATACATTGTATGTATATGTATAACGCTGCAACATTATTTATGGTCCACTATCTTGTGTTGTAATTGCCCCTTTAACATGTATGTTTTTATTATATCTAGTATCTTCCATCAACGATATTAGTATAATTGTGGTGATGATGATGATGATAATTATCCATTGATTATCATTGTGCTTAACAGGCTCCTTCCATATCTTGTGTTTCTAAGTTGTTTGTGTAGGAATGATAAAGGATTCATTTTGAAAACAGAGTTGGTTGTTTGGCAAGTTAATTTGAATATGAGATGAAAGAACAATGTAGTATATCTGATTATTTTAAAAGAACTCCGCCTGTTACTGTTATTAAGATGAAGGGGTAAGAAATCCTTGTGAGTGAAGATGTTGGTACTGTGTAACCTAGCTGTGTTTAGGTTGAGGTTGGACTGTAGTGAAAGTCAAGGAGTTTGGTATACTTGTCATCATGTTTGATAGCTTGTTGTTGTTGTTGTCTTGCAGTGAAAGTCCTCAAGGCTACGTGGATGAGAGGTACACCCCTGATGCTCACTTACCAGAGGACCACTACTACTCCAGGTATTCCACCGTAGGCCCTTCAATTATGCAAACGTAAATGAAAGAAAATTTCAGGTGTAGTCATGGGTAGCCCAACACATCTCAATAAAGCAGTCATGTGGGTCACAAGATGATTTCAAGAAAAGCGATCATTCCATGTTTCCATCATTTCTACTCTATGCATGACACCTCACAAACTGTGGAAGTTAGGGACTTTGAATATTCCAATGACTCTAACTTTGATACTGAACTCGCTGATGCCCATTATTGCTTTAATGAAAGAACTGACATAAACACTGGTATGTAGGACTAGCAAGACAACTTTTTCCTTTATAACTTTATAATGGAAAGGATTCAGGGAAATTGATTCTGTGGTCAATGGATTTTCTTGACTAAACTTTATTGCATGCTTCCTGAGGTTACGTTCCCTGCCCACGATTAAGATTGTAAGAACTTGTTTTTGTTCATTTTCATGTTTCTTTGTTTCAGTAAGGAAATATTGCGTGTTTGGTTGGTTGTTTTTGTGATAAAAGTCAAGTGACAGAACACCTCCTTCAGCATTTGTTACCCACGATGCTTCAATCTCCCCCCATAGGTTTGGCACATCGGGACGTAGCCGCACCCCCGACTCACCCTCCCACATCTCCATCCGGGAGGAGTCCCACCACGAGGCCAACGAAGAATACATGAGTATGTCGCCCTCTGCGTCCTCCAAAGGTCAGGATCAGCGTGGTCCCATCCCTCTCTCTTTCTCTCTCTCTCTATTCACATAGGCCCAAATTCACGAAGGTGGTACAAATGAAACCATGGTTTAAACCATGGACAAAAGCCATGTCGTGACAAGTGTCGCACGGAATATTTCGTTACAATATTGGTCATTTTGTCGAAAAAATGTATCATTTCGTGGACAAAATGTTCATTTAGTTACAAAATGTTGTCATTTCATTGACGAAATGACTGATTTCGTAACGAAATATTCCATGCGACACTTGGCGCTCCATAGTTTTTGTCCATGGTTTAAACCATGGTTTCATTTGTACCACCTTGGTGAATTCTGGCCAATGATAAATTGAAGCTCCAAAAAAAAAAAAGAGGTGCATGCCTTTTAAGCGAGTCTGAAGTGTGCATGATTGGCCGCTGAGTTTGCACATACTGTAATACCAGAAGTATTCGCTGCATGAAACTTCATGAATTGGAGCCAATCGATTGCCTTTTTTTTTTCCAGCATGGAACCTTGGTGACTGGCATTCAATGCATTGTGTAGACAAAAAACTTTTGCATGCATTTCACTTTTGGCAAATACTGTATACGCCATATAAAAAGCAAGGCTAAATTTTCATGAATCGGAACTTCCTGACAATTTCGCGAGTGGTTAAATTCACGATCGTGGAGTCCTGTATTGAATGGAGAAATGTATATGCGTACTTCACATTTATAGTTTGATCAGAGTCAATATTTTCGCTTCTCTTTTTTATTTCGCGAATAGCACCTGAC
Organism: Diadema setosum; assembly: GCF_964275005.1. Taxonomy (NCBI): domain Eukaryota; kingdom Metazoa; phylum Echinodermata; class Echinoidea; order Diadematoida; family Diadematidae; genus Diadema; species Diadema setosum. Next base: position 9,855,052 of record NC_092700.1, read on the forward strand.
TCGCGAAATTCGCAGAAATAAAAACCTTGCGAAATATTCAGCGTATACAGTATTGGCTTATAAAATCTTTATGCTCCCGAAACTTTTTCTGGTTTTACATTACTGCTGTCAAAACTGCATGCTGCATCGTCATTGAGGGTGTGCTGTGTTCAATACTGTAAAGATTACCGTGCCATTTTTTTAATCCTTTGTGTGCACTGAGTGCCAACGGGCACAAAAAGCCATATGGCATTCTACGTAACATCCAAAGTCCAGGGCATAGAAAGGGGTAAAGATGTTATACCCCTATGAGGCTGTCACTGTTTGTGAAGATGTCATGTCAATTACACGATGTTTTCATAAAGATATTATCAAGACATGCATTTTGAACTCCTGGTAAATGTAAATTCCTGACCCCCCCCCCCCCCCAAAAAAAAAAAAAAAAAAAATGATAATAATAATAAATAAATAAACAAATAAATAAATAAAAAAGAAGAAAGAAAGAAAGAAGGAAATATAGATAAAAATGATACTTGTGTGCTAAGGATCTAATACCACCATAAATGTCGATGTAGTTTGTTCCGTTATTGTACTATTTTACCTTGTATTTCAGTATTCATTTAATATTCATGGTAAATTTTTCCAGGTAGAACCAGACCTCCCAGGTTAGATATTGCCACCGTATACAATTGTAACATCGTTTTTCTTTTTCTTTTTGGACCAACCAAAATATCAACCAGTGAAAAAAGGAGGGAAGCTGAAATAAGCAAGTCGTAAAATCATAAAATTTATTCTTTTTAAACCCAATACTTTATCAGCAGGCATAATATCTGTAGATTTAAATCTGATTTCAGTCTTTACACATTTTGCTTTTTCTATGCATCAAAATCACACTCGGAAAATGTTGATTTCTGATTTTTTCAACAAACTTCAATATCATCCCTGACTTTTAATAGTACAACTGTATAACATGGAATAACTGTTTGCATTTACATATTACACCCATGTCCATCTTGTCAGTGTTCATTACTGATGATATGCAAGCAAGCAAAATGTGCCAACCTAACAAAACCTACAAGTTGTAGTAGTCACCCATGCTTTAAGATGTGTATTTTTGATTTCCCTTTTAGGTGTTCATGTAAACAGGCTTGAATGTGTTGTGTTAATGTGCGAAATGTTCCCTGTGTTCCTGCGTATTTCACGGTAGTGCATGGTTTTGTCAGATATGAAATTATACCTGCTTTATCTCTTGATATCTTGAACATGCGATGGTCATTTGTTGTGGTTTTGTTTTTAGTTTTCCAATCTATATTAAAACTTTGGAGTAATGTGTGATGCTTGTTGGTGCAGCATGTTTGAATGTACATGTATGTATATGATTTCCAATACAGACCGCACGTATTGAATGCATCAACAAACATATTCATTTGTTTGTTTGTTGACAAATCACTTTGTTTACACCAAATGCTCATTATGTGCTTTTGGAAAAAAAAAAACTGAACAAAAAAGTGATAGTGCATGTTACAGATGTGAACAAAAGTGTCGGATACCAAATAGATATTTTTCTCCATATTCAGAACAAAGACATCCATAAATTATCTTCCTCGATCACTATTCTTAGCAGTATGAATTTTTGCAGATTCATATTTGTTTTACAGCTAATACTATTTGAATGTTTAGCAATGTCAGTGTCTGTTTCATTTGATGTCACTTTCTGTATTTTGCCCGGCATGTAATTATTTTTATTTTTTGTATCCATCGTTTAGCTTTACCTGTTCCCAGGGCTTATGGCCACACCCTACACCCCCCTTCCCACCAGTACACCCCTCACCGCCTCTCCCCAACCACCCTCCGACGCCCCACCCACTCCACTGCTGCCGCCCTGTCCTGGCGGCGGGCATCGTCGCCGGCTATCTCTCCAATCGTAAGCCCCACGATGGCGGGAAGCACCCCCTTCTTCCAGCAGGGCGTGGCTATTCCAAGGGAGTTCCCCCTCTACCAGAACCACACCCCGCATGCCGCACCCCTCCCATGTGTGTCTAGCAGTGAAAGCTCACCCCGGAGTTTATCTCCCCGTTAGTCAATTCTTTGTTTGTTTTGCTTTTATATATATATATATATATTGCTTGCTTTTTCTTTGTTTTCCTTTATCTCATCTTTTCCCTTTCTGTATGTGATCATTTGTGTTTTGTACTTCATCCCAGACTCTTTTCTCTATTCATTATACATATACACAATCATGTGTACCTTTATTGACTCTTTATGCCATAAAATCCCTTTTTGCCTTCTTTCAGCGTACAGTTACACTGTACATCTCGGCATCAAAAGGCATGTTGTACCTATTAAAAGAATTCCTAGAACAGAAATACATACTTTCATCTAGTCTTTGTTAAAGACTATAACATGTGTTCACTGACCATTGGCTATATTGCACAATGAGTTAGGGCTAATGTTCCCTGGTATCCCATTCATTGCCATTTAATGTAGTATCACAGATTGGGTTAATAATTGCCTAATTTGCAATTGTTGTCCTCATTTTCCTTAAGTGTAGAAATAATTTTGGCTGATTGTCACTCTTACCATACACATGTTATTAAAAACAACCCCCCCCCCAAGAAAAAAAAAAAAGATTATACTAGCAATATGAGTTTTGACATTAACTTTAAAACATAAATGGATCCAGGGTTCCTCAGTCTTCATTTCAACATTTCCTGCACATATTTAAATGTCAATATAGGTAATTATTTAGTATCTATTGACCGATTCTGTGACGCGCTATGTGTATTTTTGGCATGGGCAGCGCCATTACGCGGTGTCTCAGCCAACCCCCCTTCCCACTCCCCACCCCTCTCCCTACATTTTTTACCACGCGCGCAGAATGAAAAACTGATGCATGGTTGCTTTAGCCAATGGGCGTCTCGTACTGAGTGCGCGAATGCTTGCTTAGTGCGCGAACCTTTGTTACAAGTGCGCGATAAACATGTTGCCCGGGGGGTGGGGGAGAGCAGGGGGGGTCGGCTGAGACACCGCAATTTGAGCTCATGGCAGCGCCTAGTGCCATAAAATGTCTGCTGCCCTCAACGAACCCGAATCGGTCAATATGTTTATTTGTTTGTTCATGTATTCATTGTTCTTCTTTTGTGCATCTTCTGTGCATGTCACTGACAAACCCGATTTTTTTTTTCTTTTTTCATCGTATACCACACTACCTGCGAACCCATTCTTGCCTGAAGTAACACTACAAAGTCCAGATTCAATCCCCCATTTCCTCATTGCATGAGTTCACCGTTTTTCTGTGAACACCATTCATTGATAAATCGTTGATCACTGTGTATATTCAATCGTATGGACAGCTACCCTTTTATGGTCATGGTTCAGGTAGATGATAGGAATTCTTTCTACAGAGAACTAAGGCTAGATGTACCCCTGTGTAGTGACAACCTATAAACTCAGCACACACCCGTAATAATTTTGGTGTCAGCGTGGGATGGTTCCATTCTAACTGTTTGAATCAATTGCATGTCCTAACCCAAACCAAGCGACATTTTAGATGTATGATAGTCTGTAGTTTTCATATCAAATGTACAAACTAATCAAGCAGGCAAGAAAGGCACTGTTTTGAAAGATGAGATTATGTTACAGATCCTAAACATCTCGTATGAATCAACTTCATAGAGACTTTCTAAAGAAAAAAAAAAAAAAAAATCACACGTTCATTCAGTTGATTATTCAGATTAATGAAAATCCTGCATTGTTCTGCCATGCCGGTGATGTCTTGAGCATGCATCTATGATGGATGTAGTCATAAACAAACATTCGAGTGTGCAAGAATCGTGATGACGATTGTGGGCATGATATGCACTGGAAATCAAAGTGGCTGGCATCTGGTCCATGGAAATTAGTTGTAGTTGAAAAATTTGCAATGGTCAAGAGCTGTAACCCTATCCAAGTTCTACATGTACAGTGTACGGTATATACAGACTGTACAGCTGTACATGTAAAGTGGTGAAGTGGAATCTTTCCTCAGTTGGAGAATTTTTTTTTCTTTTTATGCTTTGTTTTTAATATCAAACAGTGCATCTGCTGTAGGCCATTTTGCGCACATAATTGCACGTGATCACAGTGCATTTCTTGGTAGAAGCCTTTGATGTTTGATACAGGGATGGTATAGTTCTGGTTGAAATGGAGATTCAGGTTTTAACATTTTGCGAGATAATTAGAAACCACTTATATCCAATATTAAAAAGTATATGATTCTAAGAGGAATTAAAAGTTTATTTGAGGAAAATCAGTTTTGAATTGGCTGAGATATATCCAAAACCAAAGTCCTAATAAAAGATGGGTCCCACCTTTTATTAGGACCACTTTGTTTTACTCTCTTTTGGGATACATATCTCAGCCATTTCAAAACTGATTTTCATCAAACGAACTTTCGATTCCTCTTAGAATTGTATGCTCTTTTACATGTATATTTAATGATTTTATAAGTGGTTCCTGATTATCTCACAAATAAGTTAAAACGTGAATCCCCATCTCAACCAGAACTATACCATCCCTTTAAGACACCTTTCAGAAATGCATACACCTCACCTAAAGTCCCACCCATGTCCATGTGTCATTCTTCACATCACTTTATTCTGAGTCTTTTCCATTCTAAATCATCATCTACCCTCCTCATATTCACATCAGTAGTCGGCCGTCTTTGGAAATCCCATCAATATCCGTCAGATTCGGGTGGGAGATCGCCTCCGGCGTCGCATGGCATGCTGTCAGCGTTGTTTTTTCGACTCGCATCAGTCAGGAAATGAGAAGAGAAACTTTCACTTGACTTTTCTCTCATGCTCCGCGAATACCCGTGGGGCGCGTTCCATTTGCCTTTGGGGGGATAGAACCCATTAGGTACCGATCATTTTGGTTTTGATACCAGAGAAAGTCCGACGTGGAAATGGATGATATGCTAATGAGATGTCCACATTTATCTGTCGTTGCTTTTATGAAAGTTGCATATCAGGGTATTCGATGTGTAGTCTCCAGTCATTTTTAAAAGTCGCGAGTTTTTCCCGATGCCTTTAATATCAAGTCCATGATCTGTCCTCTTTTTGTCACCATCTGTCTGTTTTTACATATCTTTAATGTCTGTACATCTGTCTTTTCCTGTCTCTGTCTGTTTTTCTTTGTTTCTTTGTGTGTCTCTATCTGAGACTTCTTGGTGTGGACAAGTTCTGTCGGGCAGAAGCACCAAAAGCTGTGTGCCATATTCTTTATATCTTCAATAATTTTGATTGAGATGGTTTACTGAGACATTCATCTTTGCATTCTTTATACATGTATGTACATACGTATGTGTACTGTACATCTAGCTGGATTTGTATTAACTCTTTATGTGCCATGGTAGAACCCCCTGTGTGCCACTTTATTCTGAGACAGTGAACGTAGTCATGCTTTGAGAAAACATTCTGTTTTTCAAATCTATGTAACTTCTGTAATATTTCTGCTAAGCTGGACATGTAGTGAGCAAAGTTGTAGAAGAAATGCCGTGACTTTTGCACACAAAACAGTGACAGAAATTTAGAATTTACACGCAAATCTATCAGGAAACGCCACTTGATAGACGATTACCACATAAGATAATAGTTATATGTGAGACGAAAGGAAGCGCGAGAAAAGCTTTCATTGTACTGCGGCATTTGGCGATTTATTGATAGGTTTGGGCGGTTTTGTGGGTTTGAACAGAATATGCGAAGTTAGCACACCGTCGACTGAGTTGGACCTGCGAACATGGCACATAAAGAGTTAAACAAACATTGTAGGTATCAGAAGAATTCCCTTGGACGGGCAGCACAAAAAGGTTTTTTAAGCCCTGGCTGGGACTTGTCAGTTTCATCTCATCTCATACATGTACATACATTCTGGATTGCTAGGAACTGTCAAATGCAAAACGAACAAACAACAAATTTGCTGTAAGCCTTTCATGTCAAATGCTGTGAACAGTGGTATTGTTCAAGGTAAACCAATTCAACCACATGGATGTGAGTATATGGGACCATTACTGTTCAACCATGTTCTGATGCATGCAGATTCAGAATGTTTAATGTTAGCTTTGTAGCTGTTTTCTTTTCTTGTTTTTATAGTTTGTATGCGTGCATGACCAACCTACAATGTACATAAAAAACTGTTACTTTTCCACTTAATCCTGCCATTAGCCTATATGGGACAATGATTTCTTCCCTTATGAAATGTAGATTTTTAGTGTGTTTACTTTAATTGGTTGATCAGGCATTGACATTTTATTTATTTTCTTGGCATTATGTTCTTGTGTTTGGTTTTCTGTTTGTGACAGTTGTGGCTGATGAGCCGGATTCCTACATGGCCATGACGCCTAGCAACCGATCCCGGCCAGGCTCCGCCTCCTTGGTCTCCAGCTCCCCGGCCACCTTGGTCACCCCGTCGTCCAATCACAGACTGGCTTCTGGAGCCCTCAAACCCCCAGCGGCCAATGAGGACGAGGGTTACATGATGATGGGACCAAGTCCAGGTGAAGAATTCTTGGCCATCTTGCTTTCTGTTTCATTCATCCTTAATGTTTACCATTACCTAAAAAATGCCAGTGCCCTGTTGCATAAAACCCTTACCGCTGGACTTACCGCTCCTTTCTAGCGGTAAGTCTTCAAATTAGCGGTAAAGCTTATAATCCTTGATGCTGATTGGCTGTGACGCCTAATTTTGACGGTAGTTACCATTGAAATTGAACGGTAAGTTTTATGCAACGGGCCACAGGTGTTTGGTTGAATTGGTCTTTATTTAATATATAGTCATATATTTTCAATAGGTAGTCTAATTTTTCGTGCATCATGACATCTGGAGAATTTCACCAGTGGTTGACTTTGTGATCGTGGAGTCTGGTAATGGACAGAGAAATGTATTCATGCACATCGCATTTCATGTCATAATTTTGCGTGTTTTTAAATTCACAACTGGCACCTGACTTGCAAATTTGTGAAAATAAAATCCTTGTGAAATATATGTTGTATACAGTCATTTGTGTTTTTCGCTTTTATTACAGTGTCTGCAGCAATATGCTGATTTTTTATTTCTGTCTATTAGTGCAGGCAACACTCAAGCAAAAAAGAAAGAATTGCTCCCACATAGTTTTACAAATCACAGCTAAAGAGACAATTGATTACATTGTACATGCAAGATGTTCTACCAGCAGTGCTTTAATGAAGGTCTGTACATGATTTCCTGATTTCCTAGGTTCCAAACGGGCAACTCCAATCACCATTGCCCCTCAGGCAGGGAGCACTAACAACGAACCATCCACCTACATGCTGATGAACCCCTCCACCAACCGCTCCTCATCTTCGTCATCCCGAAACAACTCCAGCCTGGCATGGGCCCCCGCTCCTCCTGCTGTGTCACCCCTCGGGAGTGGGGGGAGCTTCCCCGCCCAGCGGACACTACCTAGGGGCAGCGTCAGTAACAACAAGAGGAATTCGGCCGGGGAGGACATGTCCAACCACTTGACCGTGAGCTCGTCGCTCCATCAGCGGTCGCACAGCGAGCCCGTAGTGGACACGTACAGCAACATCGAGTTCCAGCCGCGAGGGAAGAGGGGCTCGCAGGACTCCAGCGATAACAACAACACGGTTAAGAGTCCGAGCCAGCGGTACAGCCTTCCAGCCCAGGAGCCCCGCTACATCAACGTGGCGTACACGGAGTCACAGGATGAAGTGGACAGCAATGTCCAGGTCACGGTGAATGCGCCCGAATCGAGACACAGGACATCGATTCCAGAAAATGTTAACACGATGAAGGAGGGGCTAACAGTCATGGAGAATGGTTCCGTGGAAAACGCATTGAATGGGGAGTATGTGAATATGAACTTTGGAGGCCGGGGGTCAAAGAGCTCCACCAAAGTTGAGATGGATCTGAGTTTACGACAGGTGCCGCCGCTGATCCTAGATGACAAGCCGCACCCGTTACCAGACAGTCACGATTACATCAATGTGGACGTCGGTGGTAGGAAGGAAGGCATGAAGACGAGTCCCCGCCACACCCCAAACAGTCCGCCCTCCCCGTCCTGGCTCCGGCGGCCCGTCGCCGAGCAGCTCCTCCAGAAGTCGCTGGAAGACCTGTCGCTCGGCAACCGCATCAACATTCCCTCGCGCGGGAGCGCCAACTCGCTGACGGGCCTGGGTCGGGGGAACGACGCCATCAATCTCGGTGGGCCCCCCTCATCACATCACTCCTCCCGTCGCTCCAGCCAGTCATCCCTGGTCGGGGAGAAAGAACTCAACTACATCGATGTCGACATCGGACAGCCTGTCGCGGACATCAGCGGGAGCTCGACGCCAACGTTGAGAGAAAAGCGGTCGAGGTCGCCATTCCGGCGCTCCCCGAACGAGGAAAAGCAACTGGAGCAGGTAAATTACTCCACAATCGACTTTACCAAGTCAGAGGGCTTGAGAAGTGTCACAACTAACTTGCGCGACAGTCGGTTCTAAGGAATCACTGTCCCTCTTAGTACTATAAGTGTGGATATGTTTTCTACAATGTAAAGTTACACAGTATATGCCAGAGTGCAGTCGCCGTCTTAAAACCTTAAATGTGTTTCAAGAAAACACAATAGTGATCAGGCAAATGACATTATTGAATGAAATGTGTCAACTGTACAGTACCTATTACAAAAATTGTATTCAAATATTTCTGTCCTTGTAATTTTGCAGAAAGAGTGAAATGAAATGTAAACAAAGCAAAGATACTCAGTCATGTATGCTTTATATGCATTATGAAACAGCGTGTCGAGACAATCCTGTATTCTTTGATTTTTCAGAAGATTCTGAATAGTCACTTTGGGGTGAAATAACCAAGTTATGTCCCCGTCCTTGTTAACAGACTTCTGTTTGATATTGTGTGTGCAAGTACTGTAACCAAACATCAGTGTGATCAACTGTTATTGAGATGTTGTGCACATTTACTACAGCAAAAAGTCGAAGTATTTTTCGTGTTGACAGTAGCCATGTCAAAGAAGCGTTTAAATTGGCGTGTAAAATTATTCTGCTGGCAGAAATGATGCACAGGACTGGCGCCCCTCTCGTATACGAAGGGAGCTTAATAATTGAATTGTACACATTACATCTTCTATTATAGGACCTCTGCGTATAGACGTAAATTTGTGTCTTGTGATGTTATGTCCTTATGTATGAATACAAGTGCGTGGTTCAAGCGAACATATATTGGGCTTGTTATAGTCACTTGGTTTACAAGTTCAAAATGAAAAGGTGCCTTCAAAAAAGATATTATGATAGCCACTTCTCTGAGTTATCAAAAAAAAAAAAGAATGAAAATGTATTTGGGAATATCACTATTATTCTTTGAGGGAGAAGAAAGTGCTTTAACTCTCTCAAGTGTGAAATACAAAATTAATCCTATTGGTATAGGATAGTCACACCCTGTCATGACATCCTCGTTTCAGTTTTAGTTGCTTTGTTGATGATATACAAGTAATGAATATTTATGAGTGCAATGGACAGGATATTTCATGGGGTGAAAGATGAAGTGATCAATAATTTCATCTTTGACGGAATGAAGTATTCTGTCCATTGCACGAATGAAAATATTCATTATTTGTTTTATTTAACACCTAAAAATAGATCCTTGTCATTTGATGTTTTATGAATTTAGAAACGGGAGAGAACGTGCTAGATCTGAGATTGAGGGAGTGTTGAGCGCTAGATGCTAGCGCGCTGTCCGTCAATATGCTTGTACGCTTGCACACTGCAAACGCAAGCATTTTACGTATTGTGTAAGTAGTGTGCCGGGTTCCCAGCATATGTGCAATGGAGCAAATCGTGTGGATCCAAGATTACACAGTAACTGGAACCACAGTGGCATGAAGATGGCATTGTAGTCAAATGGGACAAATTATTAATATCAAACAATCAAATGCCAAGGATCCATCTGGGTGTTTAATAATGTAAAATGGATGAAGGGAGAGCTCTGCAAACTGCCTTGTTGGATATGGCCAAATATCTATCATCTGAAGGACTTTCATTTGTACATGAATGCTGTAGTAGATGTGTGCTCAACAGTCCCCAGATGCGTATAGATATGAAAGTGTCAGTAATCTTATACTCTGCTACAGGTACAATGTATGTCTGTTTCTTTGGCATTCTTAGAAATACATGTAAATGGTAAATACTGTAATTCTCATGGTCGGGTATACGCCACTTCCAGTGTAACTGGAGTGAAAACTAACAGCAGTCTGGCCTATACATATAGTACATGTGTGGAGCTGGAGGTTAAATTGATGTGAATGTTGTGCATACACATGCAGGATGTACATGTACATGTATGAATATGTAAGTTGCGATACAGACGATTATGTCAGCATTCAAAATCCTCGATATACGGTACCGTTCTTTTACTCAATTTATCAATAATATTTCTTGTGGCTATCAGAAATGTTAAGATGGACCATACATGTATGTTTCATGGAATTTCAAAGCCAATTATGGAAGAAAAGTAGACGATTTTCGTCTCAAAAATATGCCGATTGTGCACTGATCGTGGGTTTGTTTTCACTCCAGCTGCTGCTAGATACCTTGATGTCCGACCATGGGAATTGTATCCTGCAGTGATATGACAGATTGTCACATGGTAAAGATGGGGGCAGGGTGTGCGGTGTAAACTGTTTTCTGACCACTGCAATGGATCATTACCTCTGGCACGGAGTTCAAGTAGTGGTCATTGTTGCCACTAGTGGCACCAACCAGCTGTAGCTGTACAGTAGCTCACAGCTAGCGACAACCAGTCATGGGAATGGGTGGGTGGACTGTGCCACCTTTGCCATCGGTTGCAACAACTGTGAGTGGCAGCCATCGAGCTGTCTCTGTACCAGGGTGTGTGCAACCTGTTGTTCTGCTTGCAGCAACCTGGTAGCAATCTGTTGTGGTGTTTGTAACAACCTTGCAAGGAGGTTGTTGAAGAGTGTTGAGCCTAAAGCTTGATACAAGTGCATGCTCATACTCTATTCAACCTGTAGAAGAGTACTCCATATTCGCCTGTTCTGCAAGACCTCCAAAAACCACAGTTCCAAGTCGTCCTTATGTCGTCCTAGTGTCAAAAACTTTTAAAAACAAAATAGCTCCTTTGGGTTTTAGGATGCATTCATGTGATGAATTACAAGATTATGCCGTTGTAGCTTCTTGATAGGTGCCTAGCCCAACATTTGCAATTTATCTTCATGATCAGAAATGATATTTTTATCCAAAATATCTGTGTAAGTATAAAGATATAATATAAGTATAACTTTGAGTGCCTGCTATTACTGAAAGCATACCATCTGCTTGACCTTTTTGAAACCAGAGTTTCTGGCTATACCAGCTTGTACTCTGTGAAGGAAGGACTAAATCCGCGACATGGTTGGCGATTGAACAGCAGAGCAGAGTGATGCAGGGATGAAAAAAATGAACAAGCACAAAAATATCACTCGCCAGCATACATACATACGCTCACACTACGAAATTTTTGTGGGCGTTTTTAATTTCGCGGATTCAAACAGGTCACCACTGCCACTCCGGCTAAGGCCTGTCACAGCTCATACTGTCTTGAAAGGTATTCCAACTGGCCCGCATACTGACAGCAAGTTCACTAATGCTGCAACACTAGCCAACATGACAAAAAACTGCAAACAATATAAAAGTTATACCTCTACAATAATGCCTACCTTGAAAGAAAGGATAGTGATATAATATACAACAAGCAAAAAATGTGCACTCTCTTATTTTCATGTTAGTTTTATGCGGCATGGAATTCATGAGAATTTCCACTTTTATAGTATTGAAAGACACACTCATGTAAAGATGGGTAGCCAGTGCAGTAATTCTGTAGGGAGTATTAAAGATGGGGGATGCTACAGAAGTGGTGCAGGTGAAGAATGGATGAGTGATGGAGGTACTCGTCCAAAAAATCATTGTCTTTAGAAATAGCAACTTGTGATGCAATCAGAATGAAGAGGGGATGACAATGATTACATAATCAACGGAAAGGAGTCTGCTGGCAGTGAAGTTCGCTGTACTATTGTATGATATTGTATGATGTGATCTATATATTATATATCTCACTGCCTGAATGATCATATTGTAAGGTACTACAAGAGATGCAGTGTTTCCTGTGTCATGTTCAGTATTGTTTCCCATATGTGTGCTACTGCAAGATGAAATATATATATAATGTGTATACCATCTATTGTCCGTGGGTGCCAGTACCTTAAAAAAAAAAAAGAGATGTTGGATGGATGTACTAGGCTGTATAGAAAAAAAAAAAATAAAAGTTGATGTCGAAATGTTGTGTGGATTTTGAAGGAAAATGTTATAATGTGTGCATGAATTGAACGTGTTTAAAGATGAAATCTTACTTTGCACCAGCCACGTGAGCTGCACTGCCATTTGTCTCTAGGAAGTTTCTCGTAGTATTCAGGATCAGCTGATACCCCTTCCACACATAGCAAATCTCACCTGAGATTACCCGGGAACTCGCAGGTGACGCTTTTAGTATGAACGGCATATTGGGTTAAATCCCTTGGTAAAATGCCGGGTAAATTTTCAGAAATCTTACCCTCAAACCATCCATGGTAAAGTCTCGGGTGATGCTGCAGTATGAAGGCATCGTGGATAAAGTCTGGGGTGAAAGGTTTCCATAGTACCAACATCTCCTGCGAGCTGTTTTGTGCATGCGCCATGATGTGTACTTAACCTGTTGAAGACTAGTCCCCAGTATACTTGGGCAGGTGTCTATGGGAAATGTGTGTTATAGCAAAATCAACTCACCCTCAACGCTGAGGAGAGAAATTCAACGAGAGTTCAGTGTTGCTAGTATGAAAGAATATCTTCAAAGGTGTTACCCGTTTGATTCCCCTTTGAATGTCCTGGGTAATGACTCGAGCAACATGTCTGAAAGGTGTATTTGTTGAAAAAGAGGAGTATAGATATTATTAATTGTATGTGCATATTTTCATTGCAAGCTTATACTTCTCTGCCCTTTTGCCCATTGTCACCCATCACCAACAAAGTTGATACATACATGAAATCAAATGTGCAGGGCTATAACCATAAATCCTGATACACATCTAATGCAGCTTGTAACATCTCATAACCCATCTTTCTTGCAATTCTTAGAGAGCTTTTCATCTGTGAAAGCAGATAAGCAGTACCAGTTTTCCATTCACACCGTCAACTACACTCACCATTAAACATTGCAAAATAAAGATGGACCTATATTTTCAAATGGGATAAGGAACGGGATAACAACGAGATAAGGAATGGATAAAAAACAAAAACAAAAAACAAAAGAGAAAAGTACAGATTTTAAAGCATTCTTACACATTTACGGTCGGACGGACAAGAGTTAATTAAAATACCAAACTTTGAATTGCTAATAGACAAATGTCAACGTCTTCATTTCATAGCGGAACTTATGCATTAATTGTTGCCTTCTTGCTCCAAAGACCAACATAGCCATCAGGAAACTTAGTGGGTCACTAATGCAACTGTCCAAACTCGTCTGTCCAAAGGATTAAAAAGGAAGACACACACATTCAAGTTATTAAGTACCTTGGCCCTCTGACAGCTTTCCCGGTGTATTGGAGTCACACAAACAACCTCTTTATTTTTGTATATATACAAAAATAAAGAGGTACATGTAAAAATATATCTATACACAATATGATATATCTGTTCAAAGTGTTGACTTTAATAACATCTGTATGAATGCTTCAGGTAATGGTGGGATCAGTGTGCCCTAGTGACCACCATGGACAGGACATTTCATATTTCCAAGGGAAGGGAGTGAGAAGCAAAAAGCAATAAGAGCAACATACTATTCAGGTGTCATATCGTCGCTGGGGCATCAAGACCTCGTATCTACAAAATGTCAAATGTTCAGGAGAGCCCAAAAACATGGTGGCCAAAGGACTAAAGCGAATGGGATAGCCTTTCCTTTAACATGCTGTGGTGGCTTCATTTTTGGAGAAAGACAGTTGGGATTTGGCCTGGACATCACCTAACCCATTATTTGACTATTAATCCCAAAGAGTCATTTTCACCAAAATTGCAGATACAAGGTCTTGTCACCCCAGCGACGATATGAGTCTTATCTAGACAAACAACAACAGCAACAACAACAACAACAACAACAACAACAATAACAACAAAAAGCATATAGGATATACAGTGTACACTGTTGGACATATACATTGTAAGATCTAAAGGTGATTGGTGGATTGTACTTTATTTCTCTCCCTCTCTTTTTCTCTTTCTCTTTCTCTCTCTCTCTCTCTCTCTGCTATTTTTAAAGTGTACCAATACCCGGAGTATTAAGTTTGCTATATTATTTTGTAGAATATACTTGAGACATCCCCTCTGCAAAATATTAGAATTTTTCGTCTCTCAGATTTTTATTTATTGGGGTTTAAATGTGATTTCTAAAGAGTATTCAAAAACAAAAATGACTTCAAATAGCCAGTTGATCACCAGATTCTTTCACTCAAATGATCGCCCTATCAATATATGGATTATATATATATATTTTTTTTTTTTTTTTCAAATACATCTTGAATGATAGTGACATGCCAGGCGTGCGTTCGATCAGCTAACAGATCAACATGGAATCTTAATATTATTCTTAAAAAACAAATGCATATAGCAAGAACACGCACACATCAGTACTGGCGCTTACGGAGCACAAGTGCCGAATTGTTATAGAGGTATGGTCTGATTTATCTAAATATGCACACTTTCAGGGCTATCACAGGTGAATTATGACCCTTTTTTTTTGGGGGGGGGGGTATATTCTAGCTGTAACAAATTTGTTTTCCAAGGTATTGGTACACTTTAGGGAAGTAATATAAAGCCAAAAGGCATTGATGCCATAGAGTGGTATAATAGGGCATGTAAAGACTCTTCTTGTGGAGTGAAAATATGTGAAGCATTGCAAAATAGCTTAATGTGTGCATTTGATGCTCGTGAGATACTGGTATGTACCAATCGGTGACCTCTGTGTACTTTCTTGACTATGTGATATTCTTGGCTGCCTTCAGATTTTTGAAAGGAGGACCGTTATTTGCTGATTTAATGTGGCATGTGTGCTCTCTATAGTACTTTCAAATGTCAATGCGACTCTGTTGATTGAGTGGTCACAATTGATTGTGTTTTTGTTCAATCATTTTTTGATGATATGATTCACTGTAGAGACTTGAGAAGGATTTTCGCTCGTCCGCTGGTTATGAGGCCATTCGATGTTGGACATACTGGGGTGATTCTTTATCCCCTATGCTTTGGCCAAGTTCTTGTTCATGTGCCATGAATACATGATCGGTGTCTCTGCATGAACTGTCGTATTAAATACTGGTACGGTGTATACATCTGTACTAGTGTATGTACAGTGCGTGTGAATTGAACTAATTGTACAGATGTTGATTTCTTCAAACTACCGTAGAACACACTTTATGCTTTCGCAGAACGTAAGACCTATTGGAGTGTGTGTACATTTTCAGCAGTCCTGTTGAGCAGTATGTTTGATATGAAAAGCTGCAGGAATTTAATTGGTCGTGAGTCTTGAAGGAGACTATCACATACCTCATTGCTTACAGTGGTGAGGACTTGTCCCACTGCATGTGTTGTTCACATCTTTCTCTTGTTCTCTTTCGCCCCACACAAGATTGGAACCTTAATGAAAGAAAAGGTTTCATGTGGTTTGTATTGTTTGTTATATTCTCCCTTTCAGCATATACAGTGTAGTTGCCTTTTTTTTCCAGCTTTTCTTGATGAGCTTTCCTTTTATGGAACATTCTCACTTCTAACTGCGGTTCTTTATCTTCAAATTCTTAGCCCCTTTTGGGTGTATTTTACGGCCTTATAACACTTCCATGGCCGTCCATAGATATGACCACTGTATTTCAGTATATCTCTATCAAACAACATTAACTTGTATTCATCTTTATTATGGGAACCTTCTTTTTTTTTTTAATCCCTTGTACAACCTTCAGGATTTAATTTACATTTGCTGTTTTCTAGTACATATTTCACTCTTCAACTTTTATTTCATCACTCATACAAAAGAAAGTCTGATTTTGGGTCTTTTCTCACGAAATGAAAACTGGACATAAAAGGAGTTGAAGAAAGATATCCCTATGATTTGGGAAGATTTCTTTTTTTTTTTCTACAGTGCAGAATTGTAATCAAATATTGTGATAACTTGCTGTTTTGATAAAATGAAATGACAATAAATTGTGCTCTTTAGAATTCATTGCAAGATATGTAACATACCCATAATTGGAAAAGTAGGATGGTGAGTACTTTATCACCAGGTTTTCATTTTTTTTTTTTTGGTAGATTTTGTATATTATAATGTAATGTATGGCTGGTCCACAATATCCTAAACTATTTCCAGCATGCCTGTTCAATTATCTCATTACTATTTAAGACATTGCAAATTGTTTTGGTTGGTGTTTTTTTTTTTTTTACCTCTCCTCTCTAGTTTTTCAGAAATTCATTTATTTTTTGTTGTTTTTTAACACAGATGAACTAGAGATTTAAAGTATGTGTGTATGCTTCTTACATGACAGTTTTCCTGTGATTATGTAATTGCTAGGTCAAACGTGAAATTTCACACTGTGGTCACTTAAACATATTTTTGTGCATGTGTGTGGGTGCGTGTGAGTGTGTGTGCATGTGTACAAGTGTATGTGTATTGTATGTGTATGTGTGTGTGTTCAACAGTTTGCAAAATGAACGTGATCGTGAATGGGTGGAAATTTCAATGTCGTGTATCAAATATTTGCTTTGTAGGAGCTTACTAGTATTTTTTTCCCTCTCTCTTTCTGTTTTTCTACATCTTCGTCTACTTATTTTTCCAATGCTGGACATGGTTAAACCATACTACAAAGAAACTTTTGGAGAGGAGTTAGTGTAGGATATAATTTTAGGAGCAGGATGGTCTAGGTTGTCATCATAATAGATCTTATAATCCATGCAAGCTACTGGCAATGTATACGGAAACGGGAAGGTCATACTCATGGAAATGTTTTCAAACTATGAAAGATCATATGTGCCTTTGTTAGCTAAAAGAACAGAAATATGAAATATACAGGTGTGAAATATGTGATTTCTTGAGGTAGTTTTACAGTACAGGATACGCCAAGAACTGCAGTACTTACATTTTGTTGGGATAACACTACATTATAACTGAAAAAAAAAATCATATCACCTACATTTATAGTGGTATCATACAAGTGTAAGTCATATTAAACAGCAGGAATTGCACACTGAGGTCTGTGATATAAAGATATATACACACATTATATCAATAGTATATATTTTGTTCTGTATTTTTTCCATGTATTCCCAGATATTATACCTCCGTGACAAGCTTGATGAAATTGTTCTTTTTGATTCAATGTGCTATTTTTCTCAAAAAAATATATGTATCAAAGCAAAGGTAAAAAGAAAAAAAAAAATCGAGAAGTTTCTATACTAATCCAAAATGGATTTAACTTTGTGAAATAGTCCTTAACATACATTGTAGTACTGGGGCTCTATGTACAGTGGATATGTGTGTTAAGTAGTGAGTGATTACTTTGTATGAAATTTGTCTTAATTGATATTGCTCTTTCCATGTGACTATTCTTTGCCACTCTTTGCCAACTTGATGATTATTGTACAGCAAAAACTAAAGCAGAACTGTTACAGCAGAAGAAGATGAAAAGAATTTATGGATCAAGATTTAAGAAGAGAAGATGTACTAGTATGTATTCATGATTGTATGTTTGTTTTTTATGTGTGCTATGGACAGTGACACTGTTCTCATTATAGTTTAACCGTGGAGGTTAGAATCCCAGTTTCGATTTTAGAACAAAGGTAAATTGTGATAGCAGTTCGCACAAGAATAGTGAGCTTTAGATTTGCGACGCGGACGTAATAGACGGCAATTCATATTGGCCGTTCTCTTCTCTCCCTGCGTCGCGTTGCAAAGATTAAACGAAGACGCAACCTCTACCAAGTAAAATGGCGCCCCCATCACATCGATTTTGATATTAAGCAATTTTGCGCATGCGCAGAACAGGATTTTGTTCTCCCCCCCCCCCCCCACCGTCTGCGTTGCGAGAATCTAAAGCTCCCTAATACTTTACTGACTGCAAAAATGATCGCATGGTATAAAGGATATGAAGAGATGGCTCTTCAGACAGTTACGTATTCCTTTAAGACATGATGGAACTTGAAAAGAAATTCTCTAGTATGCTGTCAACAAAAAATAACAAATAACGAAAACTCTACCAAGCAGAGAACACGCGCTGCGACAGGTATAGATTTATATATTTTCTTTTATTAGAATAACTTTTCTCATTTCAATTAAGATTTGAACTCGGTGCGAAATGAAATAGAGAAAGTTGACGATCTGTTACGTTGACGTTTGGCAACAGCGCGATTAGCATGATCTGAGGTGACTTATATAGAGAAGATAATGATAATCATGATGTGTACTAAAGATGGTTGATGAACTTTGCACCATAAATTCAGTTTCAATGGTTGTCTATGTGACATGATCGTGCTTGTTAATTTTAAAGCAATAATATTGATACCTCTCACTTAATTTCATTAAGTCTAAATGACACCCGAACACACCTCCACCTGACCAAACAGTGGCCAGCGTTTCCCATTGCATTCACAACGACCACATACTTACCATGATTACTTATATTTGATGCGTGAGTTCTGAATTTGATTCTGGGATGTAATGTCTTTGTAATATATAACTCCAAATAGTAAACTCGATTTCTTTTTTCTTTTTCTTTTTTTTTTTAATTTGTGCGATGTTGTGCGCGTCTGTCTCGATTTTGCTTTAGCGCCCTCGCTCGGTCGTCGCCGTAGAGCGACTCCCTTATGTGTCACACAATACGGATGGCTTCTAGAATAAATTGAATGATACTTTGAACGTTATATTTGACTTTACTTTTATTGTGCCTCTATAGCGTCTCCGTGTGTGTTAGTGCCTGTTGGCTCTTAAAAGTTTTGCATGTATGGATGTGTGTATGTGTGTATAGATTATAATATTTTATATTGTACATATATACATTATATTATATATATATAAAACTTTATAGAGTGAACATTGTATACCCATGCATGGCAATACATTAAAGAAAATACAGCCCCTTTCATTCTAAACAGCATGAGAATTACAAACTGAATGTGATTGGCTTGGTTGAAAATATCCGAGTTGTCCAAGATGTTTGTCTTTTTTTTTTTTTTACTTTGTCTGCACTCGTACACGTAAATATACCAAAGGGGAAGAGTTTTCTGTATTATTTCACTATTAATTTGACGTTTATTTTATTTAAATATTGGGATATGTTGATCGATCGTGGTAATCTCCGTATGGATGTATCAGATCATGGTCCATGATCAGATGTACGCCTATATGGGTCAGTCTGTCGTGGTGTTAATTTGTATCGACGTCATAATCTATTTGCAGCAAACTTGTGACCAAATTCACAAAAAGCAATAATAGGCCTACTCGTAGTTCTTATACAGAGCTTTTTTTTTTTCGGTCCGTGTCGCAGAGGATAATCTTGCGTGGGATCTGGGGAATGCACTAGTCTTGTACTTTTCTCAAACAGCTTTCAAGTGGATTGATGATGAACTTATTACGTAACCAACATCAACCCTGAAACAGAGCATCTTGTCTTACATTTAGAGACTAGAATACCGAGTCAAATCGTTCATGCTATCTTTGTTAGAGGATACACTGCAAAAAGTCCGGTGTTAAATATGAAACACCGAGCTGGCGTTAAATTTCCGGTGTTCATTCATGGTGTTAGATTAACACCTCCGGGTGTCATTTCAAAATATAAAATTGTCTTTCGAATAGTTTCTTAGTTACTGCACTTCTTGTTAATTTTGAACTTTAACAAGACGATAAAGAATTTTCCGATAAAGTACTTGATTTTCGAAAAAATGTGAAAACACATTTACACCACAGTAACACCAGTTGGTGAAGCTGGACGGGTGTTATACCATTGAAATTAAAACCACCAATATCAAATCAACACCATGCGGTGTCATTATTGAATTAACTCGAGCGCAGTGTCAAAAATATCACCAGCCACAGTGTCAAATTAACACCACGAAGTGCCAGGTGAACACCATCACAATACATTTTCTACACCTGTGGGTGTGGTCCTCTATTGAAGCTTGATCGGTGTTAGATTTAACACCCATGGTGTTAAATATAACACCGATGTTTTCACAGTGTAGCTTTAGACCTTTTGTTTCAGAAAAGACAATCACACACTCTACCGACAACGTAAACAAAAGCAAAATGTTGCGTTCCATTAAAGCTGAAGGTGACATATCATAACAATAAATCTGAAACAGAAAGAACAGCAGAAAATGGAAAAAAAAAACAACACAAACGGCAAAACAGAACGCTGAATTTCAGTTTGAGGACGATAATGTAGACTCCAGTGCTTAAAATGACACTGAACCGTATGAGCGAAATAAAGCAAAGAATACTTTGCGAATGCCTTTTTTTTTATACGTGAACTTCTTGTCACTTTGAATTATGCCTTCGGAAGAAATAGCAGAATAGGTGAATAGGGATACGGTGGTAAGTTGTATTCATATCAATACGAGTGGCTGTATATATCCACATGGATATTATGTATTCGTCTCACATCCTAATGGATTCGCTTCCGGCTATTAATGCATCTCCCAAAGCTAGACATTATTTTCTTTGGTAGTTTATATATTCATATTTTGGTGTCTTTTGTATCTTATGCGTTTAGTTTTTAGCACTTATGGCAGGCTGGGTTGTCGCAAACAATTATGCGCCAGTGTTTTCACGGATGGCGTGGAAAGAATACTGCTTGAATGATAAATAACAGAAAAGTTTATTTGAAGCCGCGACTTTAGGCAATGCCTTACGGTCGTCGATAGGCTTTTGCTTGTAATTCAATATGCCTGTATTATTATGGGGGCGGAAAGTTGAGTAGAAACTGCCGCGTCTTGGTTGTCTGGCGAGCATATAGGACTGTTGACACCGAGCATATAGGACTCTTGGCGTCTTCGACAACCACACATTAATGTCGTCATGGAATTTCTCAGTAAAGTCCATTCTATGACGTAACAAAGAATACTAATGATATAATATAATCTGTATACCATAATTAGAGATTATTTAAGTTTGTATGCCAATGGTCAATGGTTGAAATCAATAAAACATAAAAAATGAGCTATATCATACTCTACCATACTTTAAATCATATTTAAAGAATATAGCTCGCTTTGTCTGTCTGTCTGTCTGTCCCTCTCTCCCTCTCTCTCCCTCTCTCTCTCTCTCTCTCTCTATCTCTCTGTTCTGCTCTTATGTTTAAATGGAAGCTTTTCTTCTTTCCGCCGCCGGCACTGTGTACAACGTGTACTTCATTACATGATCTCATCACTGAAAAATACCCCATTCTTTTATATTTGTCTGTTTCGGCCATGACTGCTCATTATTGTTACGTTATACTCTTTTTTACAGAGAAAATTATGTATGTACAAGCACTTTCAAGACAGATCTTTAATGCCCCAGAGTTTTGGGGAGATAGAAAAAAAAAAACTACTTGAATTACTTTAAACTGCTCCGGGGCAAAAAAAAAAAAAAAAAAAAAATGTATTATTTGAATCGTATGCGGTGCAACACACAAAGCTGAAGAAATCTCCAGGCACTCATTTGGCGCTGAAATTAGGTTTTCGTTCAGAAATATTTTCTTTGATTGCAAATTGTCTGGCCCAAGAGGTTATGCTAATCATGGGCTCAATTTCGACTCTCTATAATGAAGTTCCCTTTGCCTGTTTTCAGCTAGCAAAGTCCTTAGTTATTATCATATTATCAGTGTATGTGTGCGATGCTTAGATTCTGGCACGCCATCGCTTGTACCTCTTCATACTCCCACATGTTGAGTTGCGACGTAATCAAAGTAATGAGCCGACACAAACAAAAGTTTCAATTTCTTCTTTCTTTATGATACATGTTATTCTAAGGGTAATTATAGCAGCAAAACAATCCTTTTTGTGAATTCACAAAGAGACAGACAGACAGACACCCACACACACACACACACTCACGCACGCACACACACGCACGCACACACACACACACACACACACACACACATCCCTGTAGACCTATATTAAAGAAAAAAATTATTTCTATCCTGCCGGTGTGGTGCATTCATAGATGGATACGCTCAAGTCCGTGGATCAATATAGACCGATTCAATTTCGATGACCTATTCACCTACCGGTATAACGGTCGCCATAACTGGGGGCCAACGGGGGCTTCCAGCGAGCTAGCTACCCAGCGAGTTGCACTTGCAGCTCAACAGCCTAGTATAGCCGTACCCGTCGCGCATAGTTAGCCGGGCCTGGCCGCTGCGCCGCGGCCGGCGACCGCCGCGCTAATATTGTGATTGTTTACACACTGTGGGAAAAGTCGTTCAGCGGCTTTTAATGCTTTTCTTTTGGACAAATTGAGTGATTCAGACATATTGATCTACAATGAAAGCTTCAGAGGAAGGATCAGGAAAACATATTGTGCAGTTGTTGGGTGCACAAATAACAGAAAAAAAAAAACAATGGAAATGGAAGCTTCACGGCAGTGTGTGCAATTCAGACACCACTGACGCATGATAAATATACAATTAGAGACAATTAAGTGAAATAAAACGGTATAAAAAATGCATAGATATCGAAACAAACTATGCCTACTAGATTCTCTATTTGATTAGGCTTTCACTGCATATTCGTAAAATATGTTGTCCATTTTAGAAGACAAGTTCAGATCAAAGATTTTGATAATTCACTGATCTTTTTTTTTTTTTTTTTTTTTTAATGCTTGTGTGCACTACTTGCCAAAGTTAGAATACACTTCCTGGCTATACTATATTATTATGCCACACATTTTACAGCCTACACTACAGCTAAATAAATGTTTCAAGATGCGTTAAATTCTTATAGGGGCCTATTGATTTCACTTCTTCAATGTTCAGCACTGAATTGACCATATTCAATTTTGGCCTGAAACTCTGAATTTGATTTTTGATAAAGTGATACTTTTAAATATTAAACCATGGATGGTGGCAAATTAACATCCGTTTCATAATCATATTAAGAAAGTATGATTTGAAAATCATGATTTGAAAATCACTTTTGTAGATCTTAGGCGTTAGGGTGATGTTATGCAAGGTTACTTAGACCCAAGTAGTTTTGGTTGTTGACATCAGGCAACGTAATTTAAGTTTATACGGCTTAGAAACGCCTAGATGTGTATTCCTTTTGGTTTACTTAGTTAGGCTTGCCTGAAGTTATCGACAACCGAAAATGATATAGGATGTAGGGTTCTAGAAGTCAATAGGTCTAGATCTAGTCTGGACTCTTGCCTAGAATTCTAGACAAGATCTAACGTAGATCTAGACAGATTCTACCCCGCTGGCCCGAGACTCCCGAGTAAAGGCAAAAGCCTAAAAAGGTTCAAGTTAACTGATAGGTTGCAATTTATAGCGCCATATCTAGCTCAAGGTTCTTATTCATTATTTGTATTTGATTATACCAGTTAACTTCTCAACAGTCTATGCTTACTAGCAATTCAGACGTCTGCCTGCGCCTAGCCATAGTTCTCCCCAGCGGTTTTTATTCTCTTACACAAATGTGAATATATGGGGCTTACACGCGAGTAACCAAGTCATCGCCAAAGAAATAGAGTCTACAAACACTCACGGATCGTGCCGATATTTACCTTGAAATTCAAGTTTTGGCTACAGCCGTATGTCATCTACCCATTCGCTCATAGTCGGTAGAAGTTGCTTGATTTTTTTTTTTTAATTAGCTAGCGAAAAAAAAAAAAAAATGTAGACTCTAGTTGTCACAAATCCAGATGCGTCGATCGCTGCCAGCGCCAGAGATAGCTAGCTGGCCGGCTGGCGCCGGGTGGTAAAAGCACTGGCTGCCGCTGGCACCCTTGCCACGCACGCAGGGCGCTTGCCGACCCGGCCTGTTTGGCCCCCAGTTATGGCGTCGCCTTAAGAGGGCGCACTTCCATGAACAGTTGCTTGAATCGGTCTATAGGTAGCTTTACTTAAAACAAACGAGTTGTTTTGAAAACAAAAAAAGATTTTCCTTTACTTACAGATAATAATTTTCACCTTTTTCTTCTTTTACTGTGTATTTTTTTTTTTTTTTTTGGAAAAAAATGTGTCCAATGCTGAGAGGCTGTCGGACGGAGTGTTATTTGCTGGAAACCACAATTATAAAACAAAAAGAACAAATCACCTTCCTGTGTCATTCGAGTTAAAAAAAAAAGGAAAAAGCGAAGCCGTATACATTGCTTTCTGAATAGATTGCCAACTAACTTTTTTGTTCGTATTGGTAGCATCATACCACAATTCATTGCAAAAACAAAACAAAAAAAAAATCAATTTTATGATCCATGTTTTACATGTTTATTACCAACATTGTTATTTTCCTCGTTAATGACAATAATTACATTGTTTCCGCAACGATTATTGATCTGGGTCAATATGTGCTTAGCGCCACCCGACCACCCAACCCTTGGGCCAACGAATCCAGCCGCAACGATATGTAGTTAGAATACAATCATGTAGGCCCACTTCAGTATAGACGGTATGTGGACGAAATCCACCGACCTGCCCCCAATTAATAATCTGATCCATCATTGTGACATTAAGTGCCAATAATACGCTTTGGGATGAGCATCCGAATTTGGCACGGTGTTGACTCAGGCCCCCAATGAATGTCAGAAAGTGGCCCCCAAGAGGCCCCTTCCCCTTATTTTTCTCCCAACAGTTTCTGCGCGCTTTCATCTATACCCCGATCCCACTTCTGGCTCGCAGGTTGTTTCAATTTCTGCTCGCGCCATTATGCTTTCATCTCAATTACGGGCTTCTGGAATTACTCGAATTTATTCATCAGACACGGGCAAATTTGAGAGTGAGAGCGGAAAAGAGAATGAGAAAGAGTGGAGGTGGGGGGGGGGGGGGGGAGTAGTCAATGTGTAATCACATCCGTATACAGTACAGGACTGTGTTTCCAAAACCTAACCTGGCTTATTGTACAGGCAAATGTCATCTTTAGGGGGATGCAATACTTGGTTAGTACCGCGATCCAATTCTATCATAAGGCAAGACTACAAAATCATGTTGCTCATTTCGGCCTGGGCACTGATGATATAGGCTACGCATACAAAAACAGCTGCAATATGTATATATATAATCATATATATATATATATATATATATATATATATATATATTATATATAATAAAAGAAAAACTGACTTTTCACTTTCATGCTTTACATGATTATACTAATACTTTTCTAGCGACTCATGGGACTATAAGTTTAGTTTGCCCTATATATTATACATGTATCCTTTCTTCTTCTTTTTTTTTTGGGGGGGGGGGAGGGGGGGTCCACTGTCAGTGGAATGCTCATCCCTGCAGCTGCTGCTGGAAAGAACACAGTGTGTTCACAATGTGTTCACACAGTCAACCATGTGAAACCACTCGAATTTCACAGTATACAGATGACTTCACACCGTGGTGTGTGTTTGTGTATGTGTGTGTGTGTGTGTGTGTGTGTGTGTGTTTTCACAGAGAGTTCAGAAAGTAATGTTTTGTCTCACACCTTGAATTGATTCACGGTGTGAATTATTGATTCACAATAATGGATTATGTTCACGATGTTAAAACGCTCGAATTTAACAGTGTGAAGAGATTTCACACTGCGTTCACAATGTGGTCACACTGTGCTTCACATTGTGTTTCAAACTGTGGAACATTGTGTTCTGTCCAGCATGGATATCATTTCCTCTTCTTCTTCTTCTTCTTTCTATTGCCTATTATTTATATTCCTTGTACTGTACATTTGGTAAATTCATTATTATGGACACCGAATCACAGGAGATATATCTATATCTATATCTATATCTATATCTATATCTATATCTATATCTATATCTATATCTATATCTATATCTATATCTATATATTATTATATTCATAATTTTATGAATCCAAGCGTCATCCAAGTTAGTACTCGCGACGAAAAGTCCGTTTCCTTCGATAGTGATCATGGAGCTACTATCTATGGTTTGATACAGTTAAAGGGGATGGCTAGTAACTGATCAGTGGGAATCAGTGGGAATGCTGGGGGATGATTTGTTCCAATCCTTGTGGGATTTATCGAGTACATATCTATTGTTGTGTGAATTTTTCTCTTGCGTCAAAACGGTCTTATATTCAAGTAATGTGCAGTTTAATGTTTCCAGGTTAGCGTGCCTGTACAGTGACGGGACATTAAACTGCACATTACTTGAATATAAGACCGTTCTGACGCAAATAATTTTCACACAACAATAGATATATGATGTATTCTTTAATGAAACCCACAAGAATTGGAACAGTCATCCCCCAGCATTCCCACTGATCAGTTACTAGCCATCCCCTTTAAAGGACAAGTTCACCTTCATTTACACGTGGATTGAGTGAATACAGCAATGTTAGTAGAACGCATCAGTGAACGTGTGAAGAAAATCGGACAATCTCTTCACAATTTATGAATTTTTGAAGTTTCAGTGCCGTCATCACTGGAAGAGAAGACTACTACAGCTTTGCGATGTCACATGCGTAGAATGATATTAAGAAAAAAAGAAAGAAAATTCAACATAATTTAACTTTTCTCACATGTAAAAGGGCACCTGAATTTCCTCTTTCATAAGCCCGGGGGAACAATATTACCGCCAACATATACGTCAGCAATTACTCGAGGGAATGTGAACTTGTATTTTTTTTAACGAAATTTCGTGGAATTCTCTCTTTATTTTCTTTCCTCTTTCTACACTGTCATGTGACATCAAAACCTAGTCTTCTAATCCAGCAATTAATGACTGCACAGAAACTTTAAAAATTAATAACTTTTCAAAGGATTGTCTGATTTTCCTCAAATTATCAATGATGTGTTATACTGATATTGCTGCATTCGCTCGATTCACATGTAATTATCATGGTGAGTTTAAATGACGGTAGGCTTAATTATGTCCACACGAGCTACCCTGCAAGAAACAACTAATCGTTCAGTGAATTTGACGTTTACTCGACCAAA
Source organism: Diadema setosum (assembly GCF_964275005.1). Taxonomy (NCBI): domain Eukaryota; kingdom Metazoa; phylum Echinodermata; class Echinoidea; order Diadematoida; family Diadematidae; genus Diadema; species Diadema setosum. The sequence goes on from NC_092700.1 coordinate 9,882,249, forward strand.
GAAGAAAGAAACCTCCCCCCCCCCAAAAAAAAAAAAAAAAAACAACAACAACAACAAACAAACAAACAAACAAAACAAAACAAAAATAAACACGACAAAATAAAACGAAATCAAAACATGCAAAGCATATCCCAAGGTCGACCGCCTCCCGCTTTATTTTCAACAAAGTCTCGTTTCGTCGGCGCGAAAAACCCCCATATCGTAAATCTCGTTCACTTAACGCTTGTCGATTGCACAACCACCATGAACCAGAGCTAGATTTACAGGCCGGCCGACACCCGATAGTTCTACCGACAGAACCGCACTCTCACCACAGCTCGTATTGGGTTCTCCCGTTATACTGCGAATGCGCATGAGTTGGCCTTGTTTTTGAACGACATGGAAATCTTGAGATTCTGTATTGCGTCGCCGTAACAATGATAATGCACATTATGTATACATGTATATAAGTGTGCTGTATTATATAGATTGATAGATAGACAGATTAGATGTAATATACATCAACTGTGCAATATGTGTTGTTTTCTCTACTCTATGATATTATTAAAAGAAAGCAATCGTAATTATGATCATGCTATGTCATTCTTACCTCACCAACAATGAAAACAAACTAAAACACTTGCATCGCTGATATGATTTGCAAATGTCTACCTTCGTCTTTGCCAAAACAAGTCATATAAAACTGAGTATAATAAAGACATCAAGAGAGAGAGAGAAAAAAAGAACACGGAGACATTACATGAGCTGTAAGTGGAACGTTACTACTAGCATACACTTTTAGCGAAGGTGTATCCATATTGTGGAAACCAAAGTGTTATATGTTTTATTTAAAAAAAAAATACTCTGTGCAGGGTACAGGTTGTAATCGTGCTGAATTCCATTTGCATGCATAGACACAGACCATGAATGCATAAAAATCATTATTACGTGATGAAAAAGTCGGATGTTTAACACCGAGCTGACGTTAAATTTCCGGTACTCATTTGTGGTGTTCAATTAATACCTCCCGGTGTCACTTCAAAGTTTAAACTCTTTTATTGATAGGTAATTAGTTCCTGTTATTCTTGTTGATTTTGAACTTCAACAAGACTAACAAGAACTTCCCGATAAAGACCTTAATTTATGAAAAGAAAACCGAGAACACTTTTACACCTGTCCACATTAACACCAGTTGAGTGGTCTCCTACGATATTCACGCTGGGCTAATGTTATACCACTGAAATTAACACCAGTAATGTCAAATCAACACGTACATCTGTATGTAGTGTTATTGTTGAATTAACACCGGTGCAGTGTCAATTAAAAAAAAATAAATAACCAGCTACAGTGTCAAATTAACACCAAGAATTGCCAAGTGAACACTTTTAACACCATCCAACATACTTTCTCAACCTGTCAGTGTTGTCCTCCATTGACATCGATTTGTGTTTAACACATGTGGTTTTAAATCTAACACCGATCTTTTGGCAGTGTATACTTCCGTTGATACCACCGTTGAGTCAGGTCATTGGTAGTCCTACTTTTTGTTGCCATCGTCGCCATATCGCCCACGTGACAAATGAATCTCAGTTTATGTTTTATACATTATAATATGGTGTCTACTTTAACTTAATACGATTCCTCCCACAAACAAACCCGTCTTTATCCTTTGGGATGTCATGTATAAAACGCTTATGCTTTTGAAGAGGGTGTCGTAACTCTAACTATTGAATAATATCCTTTGATCTTTGATGATATCATTCTATGTAATATTCCCATAAGGACTTCATAGAAAGACATTGACATTTGAAGATGAAAACATTCCAACAATTTATCATAACATGCGCAATTCTGCTCCTACCTTACTCTCTAAAAAAAATCGAGTGAAAATTTTCACTCTAAAAAGAGTGAATACAAAAAAGAGTGAATTTCGAGTGAAATTGGAGTGAATTTTGAGTGAAAATGCTCATTTTCACTCATTTTGGAGTGACGTCAGGGATCACTCGAAGATTTTGGAGTGATCCCTGACGTCACTCCAAAATGAGTGAAAATGAGCATTTTCACTCAAAATTCACTCCAATTTCACTCGAAATTCACTCTTTTTTGTTTTCACTCTTTTTAGAGTGAAAATTTTCACTCGATTTTTTTTAGAGAGTATACAATGGGACCTTGCGAATGGCATTTTTGTTAAAACAATGCGGACCTATATACTTACTGTATGGAATAGCAACACGCCTTGGAACGAAATCAGATTATGGGTAATCCGAAAGCTATAGAACGCACAATTTTTAAACAATTCCCCACAGGTACTGCGAATTACCCTTACCCTTGGTGAAAGAGTACTTTGAAACTCGATCGACCACTCAATCAGAAATATTTCACACTCCACCGGTGGCTTTATGCACGCCCGTCACCCCCTTCTCGTCAAAATTTGCCGAGAGTGTTCGACTGACCTTTAATATGAGGTTAAGGCTCAAGAAATTAGAAACCTCTGCGAAGAGAGCCTCCTTGACTCAAACAAAAAAAGCAAAACAAAAAATCCGTTGGTTATACTAGTAAACATTTGATAATAGTCCTCCTGCCAACGCGTGCATTTCGTTATAGTAATGACACACTAATACATACCTAGTACCGTATAGCCCCTTCTGATAAAATCCCCTTAAAAAATTGGAAAAAAAGCGCATTTAGAATTAGAATATCCTTCAAAATACTCAAACCGAATATAACTACAACACAAGAAGGAGAATACTCAAATTTGTGGCAGATTTTTATTTTTATTATTTTCTTTTTTGCAGTCTTATAACACCATCGAGAAAGTTATCAAATTTGAAAGTTTCACACGATAAAATCTTCCGAGGACAGTGACACTGGTTACTTTCTCGCATGGAAATGATGACTTCATGGCCTCTAGTAACTCCCCTCCGACCACCACCCCCCCCCCTCCCCGCCCACTGATATCTGTGATAAATATGTATCTTTGTAGGCCCTACAAGTAAAGTACTACTTCCATGTAGTGATCAGTGCTCCCGCAAGCCGCCGCGCCCACCCGCTCCGCATTCTTCTTCACAGAAATCTTCACCAAAGTTCCGCTATGACATGAATAATATTATTGAAAAGAAAACAAAAAGAGTCACTGTTTTTTTTTTTTTCCGGGGTGAAGGGATTTCATGATGTCTCTAAGGAGGGGCATCTAAGTTGAGTAAAACAGAATAACAGAATGATTATGTACAGATCAGAGAAAATGTTGCGTGACAATGACGTTATTCCTTATCCTATTTCCACATGTTATTGTGACCGCAGATTAGCCTTTTCACAAATAAATGTTAAAAATTCTCTCAAAAATTTTTTGTTTTCCCTTCAATTCTGATTCTTCATGTTCGACTCTATTCTTCTTCGTATCGAATGAATGAGTATACCTGATAACATTTCCTCAGTCAGAGTATGTGTGTGTCTGTGTGTGTGTGTGTGTGTATGTGTGTGTGTGTGTGTGTGTGTTATCATTATTATTAACAAAATGAATGGTGTGTCGATATATTAATTAGGGTCACAAGGTCACGTGCCTTTCTTTCATCCCTATGGTACCATTCTTAGAATTTTGGATTCGAAAACGTAATGTAACAACTATCATTCGGGAAACCGAAAAATTATTAATCCACTTTGCGCTATTTTAGCCCTCTAAACTGCTGCTACTTCTGATTGAAGGTTTCATCGCCCCCCCCCCCCAAAAAAAAAAAAAGAAGAAATGGTGGGTGTCATGATCACCAATATTCCACTTATGTAGTATCTTCACGTTTCATACCGGTAGAGACTTTAATCTATAGATGCAAAGTTTGTTGGAGGAATTTTGGCGACAATAAAGAAAGAAATGAGCAGGCAACAAAATGGAGCAATGAGTATTGTAATGGTTCCACTTTCAGTATAATGCGCCTCATATCCACAAAAATCGTCAATGATTCTTTGTAAATGAACATCCATTTTACGATTGTATGATCATTTCCGGAAAAAAAAACAACCCACACCCATAAATGTCAAAAAGGAACTTGGACACTAAAGTCCTGCATAGCGTTTTATGTATAGCCAAAGTGCAAGAACAATAGAGCAATGGAGAGCACAGTCATTGATTCAAGGATATGGTGGCCACGGACAATGACATTGCTCTTTATTGCTATTTTTTATATTAAAAAGAATGATGAAATACACAAACAAGCACATAAACATTTAGATATCACTGAAATGATTGAATATATAGCTTAATCATAATTTCATTTTTTTTTTTGGGCTCGGAAACTATAAGAGGTAATTGCCAGGATTGAGTTATGAAAATATTTGCTCCCATTTTCCTGTTATTGATTTGATGAAACACTAAAAAACTCACACCTGAGAACCAACAGGATGGCAGTATCGTCTGCTATGGTTGTCCCAAATCAATCACCGATTACATTAAATTCGACGCCCTTGTACAGCCCGTTGTCAAAAGAATCCCTGTAGGAGATATTGACCCTATATATTGACGCATGGTCGTATCCCATCATCTTCTCATATCTTTTCTTCTGTATTGGAACTCCAATTCTTCCGTCATCTTTTCTCTTCCATCGTCGAGATCGATCATAAATATGCAAGTTACCTGACATCCACGAACCAGGAATTCTCTCTTATTTCACACTTCAGCAAATCCTTAGGGAGTGTATATACGGCCTGTAGGTTGCGTGCCACCCTCGGCGAAGTTGTCGCATCTTTTAAGAAAAACATGAGGAGTTTAAATTGATTATTCTCGGCTTTGACCTTTTTAACACTTATACACGAAATTCCGGAGGAGCTGCTCTTAGTACTCGGGAGACACACGCCCCCTACTGATCGTGTCGCGGCGAGGGATGCTCATGTATCATAGAAAGTGGCAATGACGACCGGTCCCGCGGACTGAAATTAGAGCGCGTTTAAGTCTGAAGCGGCGGAAAGAAATTAACCCCTCGGGAGAACAGGTTGCATTTAAAGCAACAGATCTTGTAAAATATAAATGAAATCAGTAACAATGCAGGTAAGGTGATGATTTATGGTCATATTCGGCGGAACAACCTACACTGTGCGTATGCGTGCTCCTAAGGGTGACGGAAAAACGTCTTTTTACCATAACTCAGGTAAACATGATTTGTGTCGCAAAGAAGACAAGGACGTCTACTGTTTGCCATGATTCACTTCAGGCAGAATCACTAGAATGCGGTTTGTTTCGAAGAAATGGTAATTCCTACTGCGACTTTGAAGACATTAATTCCTGATAAGTTATAAAGAATACATGGGAAAACATCAGTCAAGTCAAACTGACTTCATGAAATAAGGGAAATATGAAGAGTTTGTTTGCAAAAACCGATAAGTCCATTTTTGAAGATTTTGAAGTACGGTGTCTGTCATAAAGTACAAAATAATACCTTTTAAATGATATATTGGTCACTACAATAATAAAGGGACATTTTTGAAGTTATGGCCAAAAGAAGCACAAATTTTCTTATAATTCTCTTTGTTTTTCTTGACCTTTAATCGCAAATATCTCCATTTGGCAGATATGGACTTATCGGTTTTTGCGAACAAACTCTTCTTATCTCCCTGCCCCCCCCCCCCCCCCAAAAAAAAAATATTCCTCTTCGGTTTACGTTTTAAATTAACTTTGCCGTGCCTAAAAAAGAAAGACAGGAAATGTCTATTTAAAGCCAGGTCTCTACTCTCTTTCCCTCCTCGTCCCCCCTCCTTCAAAAAAGAAGAAAAACAAATACATAAAATGTCATGAAATAACAAATTTGCGCGACTACACTGTCTACATAAACTACCAGACAGACTATGCAAGAACGTAATCATTCTTATTTCTACCACAGAGGAGCATGATATAAAATATTGATGTTTTAAACATGTTAGAGTTAGTTCATCATCACATATAGAGCAAAGCAAAACCTTTTTGGTGATACATCACTTGTAAAATAACATCAAATACTATAAATAAAGCTGTAATCGAAAATATCCCATGTTGTCTTATCACTTTCTTTTCTTTTAGCAGCATTAATCATAAAAAAAAATATTTCAAATCAGCAAGAGTGGAGTTAATTCATTTTGCTATCAAACTCCTCACGGTGTCATGCGTGTTTGGCTTTCCCTGCAAGAGAGTCAGTTGGACGATTTTCATTTTGGATGTTTTATTATCAATGTGACTCTACCCGTTTGGTACATTTTTCTCGGCGTTTCTAGATTATCTATAGATAATCTAGAAACGCCGAGAAAAATGTATACATTGAATAAGTCGAAAAATTGTAATTTTCTAGTCCTATATACAGAAGATTTGGACGTCATATTCCACTTACTTTAGTCCTTTTTCATTTCAATGAGTAATTCGAGATTAAAGGACTGAGTGTTCAAGAAATATCTTCATAGGTTTCTAAAAAGCAAGTGGGTATAATTCACTTTCGCGAATCACTGGCTGACGTTTGACTTCAACTTCAACCACGGGGTCTTTCATATATATCATTTCCTAAAATAGCATTTGCAGAACCAACTATAATAATAGACTATCATTATAGTGCACCATCATATTATACAAATAATGCACAGGTAAGAGTGCCCTGCATCTCTACTAACGTCATGACTTTAAAACCTCTGCATTATTTGTTTTATGAAATGGGTCTATAAACTATCTTTAGTATCGTAATATCTGCTGGTAGAGCTTCATACTTCGATGCAATTTGGCCGCTTTTCGATCGTCAGTACAGACGACCTCGTAAAAGGTGCTAGAGTTCGTGCGGAGTGGAACGTACACGTACTCGATTGGATCGCACATAATGCAGCTAGCTAGGTACGCAGCACTCTACACAGATGGCTAACACTGCTAGCGGCTTCACCGAGCAATCAGTAATCTGCCACAGGATAACTCGTCGTGCTCTAGAGCAATTTTTTTTTGGGGGGGGGTGGGGGGATTTGTTTTGTTTTGATGAACACTTCTTGCACGCCCATGTATGTTAGTAGGAAAATAAAGAGCTCAAACGTGACGCACTTCAGCTCTTCTGGTTGTCTTTCTTGAACCCATCTTATAACTGCATAATGAAATAATAGGGGAAGATAAATTACAGAGTAGATTGTTCCCGTATTTTCAAAACAGCCACAGTCCTGTGACATGCAGTTCCCTTTTTTTGTAGATGACGTCACGGAATGAAACCACAGCCATTTGTATTTTAGTACATCCAGCATACTCCACCGTGATAGACCATTCCATTACGTGTGAACACTTACAGGCCAATTTCATACTTGACTTTGGTGGTCTTAAAATAGAAGTTGAATGAACTCGAGAATGAAGGAGATCAGATGCTAAGTAGCATATATATATAACTTGTTGTTGTTATTGTTGTTGTTGTTATTTTATTGTTGTTGTTGTTGTTCTGATAATCCGGCAACCCTCGCAGGGAACTCGAGCAAAAGTATAAACAACCATCAAATTGGACATCCGGAAACATGAGAACAAGTGGCTTGGTCAACCATCGCCGCAAAACGTGGAATGTGATTTTTCTTCTTCTTTTTCTGGCAGAGTCGTGCAAGTCCCTAAACCCCCGCGGTGATCGCTGTCATAGATAGGATGATACGCGACAAAAATGGACGCAAATGCAGCCCAAGTCAGGCTTTACATGGCGATGAATTGATAATTTCAGACAATAGAAACCTTTGGTATAATAGCCTGCGACGCCATTCCTTTCTGATGTGATATGTGATATTTTTTAGAGGTTGTAGAGTATCTGCGAATTCGTTCCGCACTTTTTTTTTTTTTTTTGAAATGACGCCATATTTGAAGGAAGTTTGCTTCACTTTCGCCTGCCAAAGCAGACACACACACACACACACAAAAAAAAAAACAGTGGTTAGTAACAAGAAAAAACAAAATGGTTATGATAAAACACGTTGTGCCGCAAAATCATGGAAAACACGTTTTTCTCTCGGACTGTCATTTCGCAACGTTTGAATTGTGAAATGCAATGCAATTGCAGTTTGTCGCAGGTAAGTGAAATACGAGGTTAAAGGAAAAAAATAGAACTTAACCATTTTTTTTTTTAGGGGGGGCTGATGACGTTTACATTATCCATGTCTTGTATATCAACGGCTTTGTTTTAGTATTTCAGTTTGTATTATGTGCTAAAATTGTCTTTTTTTTTCCTTGGGATAAAAGAATTTGACTTTTAGGAATTCGCAAATGAAAATCTATTGTTTGCCAGTTACTAACGAAATGCAAAAGAGTTACATGCATTTGATAGCGGGCTATGGTTTTGTCTTGGTATTTCGTTTGACTTTTTCCCCCACATGATATTAGAAATTTAGGAATATGCAAACGAAAATTAAATTGTTAGCTGCTTACTTGCAAAATGTGAAAAGGCATTAAGTGCATTAGCAGGGCAATATAGGTTGCCGTGCTGTACTAATGACTGGATTCAAATTAATGACCTTTTATTTTCTGAACACCTGGAAACAAGCTGTTTAAATCATTGGTATAAAGACATTCAAAAACTAGGAATCCATTTTCCTTGCAGTGTTTATTGCTATGTTATGTCAACATACTTTTAAAACCTCACTCGCTATCAGGAGAATACTTGAAAACTGTATACATCTCCCGTAGATGTGAACATACTGTATACAGACAATGTTTTGGTAGATGAATTTTTCTAAGAATGATAACGTGGAAACGGCAAAAATGGTGACCTCATACACATACACATACACACACACACACATATATATATATATATATATATATATATATATATATATATATATGTATATATATATATATATATATACATATTATATACGATACACATATTACATACATACGATACATATCACACTCAGCAAAAAAAAAGAAAACAAGTAAACAACTTTATATTTCTTATAGAATACCTGACTGAAAGCTAGTGTATATTATATATCATATTAAAGGTAAATCAATTGGCTATCAATCTGGTGTGCCAATAAATAAGAAAACTTTATGCATGAGTCAGCACCTTTGTTGTTCTCTTCCATGGCACAAAAGTAAAAATTGCAAAATTGAACAAGTTGTTATTCAAGCGTCAGTGCTCTTCCAGATAATAATAAGAACAAAAGACAATTTAAACACAACAATAGACATGAATTAAGTTGCAAAAATATCCCTTTGATCTCTATGATATCTATGAAGTCCCAAAGATTAGTACAATCTAAGAATAATGGAGGGAAGTGAAAAATTTCAGTTAAATTCAAATTCAACTGAGATAAGAAAAGAAGCAGTATAAAAAGAAATGACAGAAATTGATTTTTTTTTTTCTGATTAGGAAAAATTATAAGTCAGATTTGGTTCTTGAAGTTGTTTTAGAAAGTTGTCTCATAAAGTTGTCTCATTTTCCCCTTTTA